>NC_081430.1:29342608-29642608 GCF_949786415.1 Peromyscus eremicus | reverse complement strand
TCTACATGTTGATATCCAGTTTTGCCAGCACCATTTGTTGAAGATGCTTTCTTTTTTCCATTGTGCACTTTTGGCTTCTTTGTCAAAAATTATTTGTTCATAGGTATGCGGATTAATGTCAGGGTCTTCAATTCGATTCCATTGGTCCACATGTCGGTTTTTATGCCAGTACCAAGCTGTTTTTATTACTGTAGCTCTATAGTACAGCTTGAAGTCAGGGATCGTGATGCCTCCAGAGGTTGTTTTATTGTACAGGATTCTTTTGGCTATCCTGGGTTTTTTGTTTTTCCATATGAAGTTGAGTATTATTCTTTCCAGGTCTGAGAAGAATTGTGTTGGTATTTTGATGGGGATTGCATTGAATCTGTAGATTGCTTTTGGTAAGATTGCCATTTTTACTATGTTAGTTCTGCCTATCCATGAGCATGGGAGATCTTTCCATTTTCTGACATCTTCTTCAATTTCTTTTTTCAGGGACTTAAAGTTCTTGTCATATAAGTCCTTCACTTGCTTGGTTAGTGTTACCCCAAGGTATTTTATGTCATTTGTGGCTATAGTAAAGGGTGATGTATCTCTGATTTCCTTCTCCGCTTTTTGGCCATTGTATATAGGAGGGCTACTGATTTTTTTGAGTTGATCTTGTATCCTGCTATGTTGCTGAAGGTGTTTATAAGTTGTATCAGTTCCTTGGTGGAATCTTTGGGGTTGCTCAAGTATACTATCATGTCATCTGCGAATAGGGAAAGCTTGACTTCTTCCTTTCCGATTTGTATCCCCTTAATCTCCTTATGTTGTCTTATTGCTCTGGCTAGAACTTCAAGTACTATATTGAATAAGTATGGGGAGAGCGGACAGCCTTGCCTCGTTCCTGATTTTAGTGAAATTGCTTTGAGTTTCTCTCCATTTAATTTGATGTTGGCTGTTGGCTTGCTGTAAATTGCCTTTATTATGTTTAGGTATGTTCCCTGTATTCCTGATCGCTCCAAGACCTTTATCATGAAGGGGTGTTGGATTTTGTCAAATGCCTTTTCAGCATCTAGTGAGATGATCATGTGGTTTTTTTCTTTGAGTTTGTTTATATGGTGTATCACATTGACAGACTTTCGTATGTTGAACCATCCTTGCATCCCTGGAATGAATCCTACTTGATCATGGTGGATAATTGTTTTGATGTGTTCTTGGAGTCTGTTTGCCAGTATTTTATTGAGTATTTTTGCATCAATGTTCATGAGGGAGATCGGTCTGTAGTTCTCTTTCTTTGTTGTATCCTTGTTTGGTTTGGGAATCAGGGTAATTGTAGCCTCATAGAAGGAGTTTGGTAATGTTCCTTCTGTTTCTATTGTATGGAACAATTTAGAGAGTATTGGTATTAACTCTTCTTTGAAGATCTGGTAGAATTCTGCACTGAAACCATCTGGTCCTGGGCTTTTTTTGGTTGGGAGACTTTTAATGACTGTTTCTATTTCGTTAGGGGTTATTGGACTATTTAAATAGTTTATCTGGTCTTGATTTAATTTAGGTATGTGGTAACTATCCAGAAAATTATCCATTTCTTTTAGGTTTTCCAGTTTTGTGGAATAGAGGTTTTTGAAGTATGACCTGTTGATTCTCTGGATTTCCTCAATGTCTGTTGTTATGTCCCCCTTTTCATTTCTGATTTTGTTGATTTGGATGCTCTCTCTCTGTCTTTTGGTTAGTTTGGATAAGGGCTTGTCTATCTTGTTGATTTTCTCAAAGAACCAACTCTTTGTTTCATTAATTTTTTGTATTGTTCTCTTTGTTTCTATTTTATTGATTTCAGCTCTCACTTTGATAATTTCCTGGCATCTATTTTTCCTGGGAGACTTTGCTTCTTCCTGTTCTAGAACTTTCAGGTGTGCTTTTAAGTCACTAGTGTGAGATTTCTCCAGCTTATTTATGTGGGCGTTTAGTGCTATGAATTTCCCTCTTAGTACTGCTTTCATAGTGTCCCATAGGTTTGGATATGTGGTGTCTTCATTTTCGTTGATCTCTAGGAAGTCTTTAATTTCTTTCTTTATTTCTTCCTTAACCCATTGGTGATTCAGTTGGGTATTGTTCAGTTTCCATGAGATTGTAGGTTTTCTGTAGTTTTTGTTGTTGTTGAAATGCAACTTTAGACCATGGTGGTCTGATAGAACACAGGAGGTTATTCCAATTGTTTTGTATCTGTTTAGATTTGTTTTGTGACCAAGTATGTGGTCGATTTTAGAGAAGGTTCCATGGGGTGCTGAGAAGAAGGTATATTCTTTTTTGTTAGGATGGAATGTTCTGTAGATGTCGATTAAGTCCATTTGAGTCATGACATCAGTTAAGTCCTTTATTTCTCTGTTAAGTTTCGATTTGGGGGATCTGTCCAGTGGTGAAAGTGGGGTGTTGAGGTCTCCCACTATTAATGTGTGGGGTTTTATATGTGATTTAAGCTTTAATAATGTTTCTTTTACATATGTGGGTGCCCTTGTGTTTGGGGCATAAATGTTCAGAATTGAGACTTCATCTTGGTGGATCTTTCCTGTGATGAGTATGTAATGCCCTTCTTGATCTCTTTTGATTGATTTTAGTTTGAAGTCTATTTTGCTGGATATCAGGATGGCTACACCCGCTTGTTTCTTAAGACCGTTTGATTGGAAAGTCTTTTCCCAGCCTTTTATTTTTAGGTAGTGTCTATCTTTGAATTTGAGATGTGTTTCTTGTATGCAGCAGAAAGATGGGTCCTGCTTTCGTATCCATTCTGTAAGCCTATGTCTTTTTATAGGTGAATTAAGTCCATTGATATTGAGGGATATTAATGTCCAGTGATTGTTCATTCCTGTTATTTTTTGGTGGTGATGTGTGTGTACTTTTCTTCATTGGGGTTTACTGCTGTGGCTTTATCTATTGCCTGTGTTTTCGAGGGTGTATCTGACTTCCTTAGGTTGGAATTTTCTTTCTAGTGCTTTCTGTAGAGCTGGATTTGTGGATAAATATTGTTTAAATCTGGCTTTGTCATGGAATGTCTTGTTCACTCCATCTATGATGATTGAAAGTTTTGCTGGGTATATTAGTCTAGGCTGACATCCATGGTCTCTTAGTGTCTGCATTACATCTGTCCAGGACCTTCTGGCTTTCAAAGTCTCCATTGAGAAATCGGGTGTTATTCTGATAGGTTTGCCTTTATATGTCACTTGGCCTTTTTCCTTTGCTGCTCTTAATATTCTTTCTTTATTCTGTACGTTTAATTGTTTAATTATTATGTGGCGAGGGGACTTTTTTTGGGGGTCTAGTCTGTTTGGTGTTCTATAGGCTTCCTGTATCTTCATAGGCATTTCCTTCTTTAAGTTGGGAAAGTTTTCTTCTATGATCTTGTTGAATATATTTTCTGTGCCCTTGAGTTGGTATTCTTCTCCTTCTTCTACCCCTATTATTCGTAGGTTTGGTCTTTTCATGGTGTCCCAAATTTCTTGGACATTTTGGTTCATGACTTTGTTGACTTTAGTGTTTTCTTTGACTGATGAATCTATTTCTTCTATTGTATCTTCAACGCTAGAGATTCTCTCTTCCATCTCTTGCATTCTGTTGATTATACTTGCATCTGAAGTTCCCAATCGTTTTCTCAGATTTTCTATTTCCAGCATTCCCTCTGTTTGTGTCTTCTTCATTTTTTCTATTTCCCTTTTCAGGTCTTGGACTGTTTCCTTCATTTGTTTCATTGATTTTTCTTGATTTTCTTTCAGTATTTTATTGTTCTCTTCCAGGACTTTTTTGATTTCTTCTAATTTGTTTGCCCTTTCCTCTAGTTGTTTACAGCATTCTTCACATTTTTTGGTCTTTTCCTCTACACGAGCCTCTAGCTTCTTCATGATGACATTCATAAGGCTATTTTCTTCTGCTTCTTCCAATTTCTGATGTTCAGGTCTAGGTGTTAGAGGAGGGCTAGGGCCTGGTGATGGTGTATTGCTATTCATTTTGTTGTATGTGTTTCTGCCTTGACGTCTGCCCATCTCCTTGTGGTTCGTTCTTGGCCTTATCCACACACTTGGTTCAGACAGAGCTGACAGATTCAGGAAGTCTCTCTCTCTTGTCCAGATGGGAGCTCTCTTGTCCAAATTGGAAGTCCGGGGCAGGATGGGAGCTCTTGTTCAGAAGGGATGTCCGGGGAGGATGGGTGCTCTCCTCTCTCTCTCTTTCTCTCTCTCTCTCTCTCTCTCTCTCTCTCTCTCTCTCCTGTGCTTCAGAAGGGAAGTCCAGGGCAAGACGGGAGCTGGGAGCTGGGGGCCGGCCTCTAAGTCTCAGGAAGAGGCTTGGGGCTCAGGCAGATGGGGGGTGGGGGCAGGGCGTGGAGACTGCAGGGTCTGCCAGGGGTCTTGGAGAAGGGGATCCTTCCCGGTGAGGCTGTGCTTCAGAAGGGAAGTTCGGGGCAAGATGGGAGCTGGGGGCCGGCCTCTAAGTCTCAGGAAGAGGCTTGGGGCTCAGGCGGATGGGGGTGGGGGCAGGGCGTGGAGACTGCAGGGTCTGCCAGGGGTCTTGGAGAAGGGTATCCTTCCCGGTGGGGCTAGAAGGGAACCTGCCCTGTGACCAGAACCTGGGGCCAAGTTGGGCAGGTCTTCCCCGGAGTGGCTGGTGCCCAGGGATGGGGTCAGGGGCAAGTTAGGGGACTCACCTGTGCTTCAGAAGGGAAGTCCGGGGCAAGATGGGAGCTGGGGGCCGGCCTCTAAGTCTCAAGAAGAGGCTTAGGGCTCAGGCGGATGGGGGTGGGGGCAGGGTGTGGAGACTGCAGGGTCTGCCAGGGGTCTTAGAGAAGGGTATCCTTCCCGGTGGGGCTAGAAGGGAACCTGCCCTGTGACCAGAACCTGGGGCCAAGTTGGGCAGATCTTCCCGGGAGTGGCTGGTGCCCAGGGATGGGGTCGGGGGCAAGTTAGGGGACTCACCTGTGCTTCAGAAGGGAAGTCCGGGGCAAGATGGGAGCTGGGGGCCGGCCTCTAAGTCTCAGGAAGAGGCTTGGGGCTCAGGCGGATGGGGGTGGGGGCAGGGCGTGGAGACTGCAGGGTCTGCCAGGGGTCTTGGAGAAGGGTATCCTTCCCGGTGGGGCTAGAAGGGAACCTGCCCTGTGACCAGAACCTGGGGCCAAGTTGGGCAGGTCTTCCCCAGAGTGGCTGGTGCCCAGGGATGGGGTGGGGGGCAAGCTAGGGCACTCACCTGTGCTTCAGAAGGGAAGTCCGGGGCAAGATGGGAGCTGGGGGCCGGCCTCTAAGTCTCAGGAAGAGGCTTGGGGCTCAGGCGGATGGGGGTGGGGGCAGGGCGTGGAGACTGCAGGGTCTGCCAGGGGTCTTGGAGAAGGGTATCCTTCCCGGTGGGGCTAGAAGGGAACCTGCCCTGTGACCAGAACCTGGGGCCAAGTTGGGCAGGTCTTCCCCAGAGTGGCTGGTGCCCAGGGATGGGGTGGGGGGCAAGCTAGGGCACTCACCTGTGCTTCAGAAGGGAAGTCAGGGGCAAGAAGGGAGCTGGGGGCCGGCCTCTAAGTCTCAGGAAGAGGCTTGGGGCTCAGGCGGATGGGAGTGGGGGCAGGGCGTGGAGACTGCAGGGTCTGCCAGGGGTCTTAGAGAAGGGTATCCTTCCCGGTGGGGCTAGAAGGGAACCTGCCCTGTGACCAGAACCTGGGGCCAAGTTGGGCAGATCTTCCCCAGAGTGGCTGGTGCCCAGGGATGGGGTCGGGGGCAAGTTAGGGGACTCACCTGTGCTTCAGAAGGGAAGTCCGGGGCAAGATGGGAGCTGGGGGCCGGCCTCTAAGTCTCAGGAAGAGGCTTGGGGCTCAGGCGGATGGGGGTGGGGGCAGGGCGTGGAGACTGCAGGGTCTGCCAGGGGTCTTGGAGAAGGGTATCCTTCCCGGTGGGGCTAGAAGGGAACCTGCCCTGTGACCAGAACCTGGGGCCAAGTTGGGCAGGTCTTCCCGGGAGTGGCTGGTGCCCAGGGATGGGGTCAGGGGCAAGTTAGGGGACTCACCTGTGCTTCAGAAGGGAAGTCCGGGGCAAGATGGGAGCTGTGCTTCAGAAGGGAAGTCCGGGGCAAGATGGGAGCTGGGGGCCGGCCTCTAAGTCTCAGGAAGAGGCTTGGGGCTCAGGCGGATGGGCGTGGGGGCAGGGCGTGGAGACTGCAGGGTCTGCCAGGGGTCTTAGAGAAGGGTATCCTTCCCGGTGGGGCTAGAAGGGAACCTGCCCTGTGACCAGAACCTGGGGCCAAGTTGGGCAGGTCTTCCCCAGAGTGGCTGGTGCCCAGGGATGGGGTGGGGGGCAAGCTAGGGCACTCACCTGTGCTTCAGAAGGGAAGTCCGGGGCAAGATGGGAGCTGGGGGCCGGCCTCTAAGTCTCAGGAAGAGGCTTGGGGCTCAGGCGGATGGGGGTGGGGGCAGGACCTGGAGACTGCAGGGTCTGCCAGGGGTCTTAGAGAAGGGTATCCTTCCCGGTGGGGCTAGAAGGGAACCTGCCCTGTGACCAGAACCTGGGGCCAAGTTGGGCAGATCTTCCCGGGAGTGGCTGGTGCCCAGGGATGGGGTCGGGGGGCAAGTTAGGGCACTTACCTTTGCTTCAGAAGGGAAGTCCGAGGCCCACTCTTTCACTCTTACCAGCAATGGTATCATACAATTCTTGAACAAACCTCTGCATTTCATTAGGCCATATTCCTAACATGGAAGTATTTGACCAAAGGATATTTGAAAAAGAAAGTTTTGGCATTTAATAGATCATTTCCAAAGAAACTTTTAAAAAGCACACTCTTTGCAACAGTGTGTTTCTTTCCATCCTTACCAATCAAAGATAGCATCAACTATTTCTATTTTCATCTAATGGGATTCAAAAATAGCATCTCACTGATGTATTTATTGCTACTATTCCTTCTTAGTCACTTTGTAATCTTTGTGTTTATTAGGCATATTATAATAGATTTATTTTTTCACCTGTACCTTATTAGTCCATTTGCAATTTGAATTTCTGGAAAATTTTAATTAGCTTAACACTATTATTTTTTATTGTCATCTTCTACTGTTACTTTAAGAAATATCCATTATTTTCTGCTTATTTGACATTATCTGCTTTTCATAAACTAAATTTCCTTACACATATTTCCAGATCCTTAATGTATTTTATTATTCTGTCATTCTTCAAGAACAATGCCATACCAATGCTGTAACTCTACAATTTTAATCTCTACAGGCTGACATAACAGTATTTTGGGGAAGGGAGCACATCTGTTATTCTCCTTTTCCAAGGCTTCCTTGATCTTTTCAGCCCATTTTGTCTTTATATCAACTTTAGAATCAATTCGTTGAGTATATAAAGAACCTACTCAGATTTTGATTCTGATTGCATTAAGTTTGCAGTTTTGTGGGGAAAAAATAGAGAAATGAGAAAAATTTTCTCCATTGGGCTTAAAACTATACTACATATGGACAAGATTACAGCAAAATGCATTGGAATGTAAATAAGTTTTGAAATACCTTTGCAGAGTTTTAGTTACTGTGATTGATAAAAGCAAATCTATAACTCAATACAAAGATGAGTTGAAAAGTTTGGACAATAAACTAGTCATCAAGAAAAAGCATACTTCTTTGAAGGCCAAGTAACTATGGATTAAAAATTGAATTATGAAAATTAAAAATACAAATGTGCAAAATATGTGCATATAATCTCTCAGAGAGGAAATCCTGAAGGATTTGAAATCTGAATCCTGAAATGCTGAAGCAGACAAAACAGTTTGCAGGAGTACTCAGTTTTATCAACAAACTTTCTAACTTCTGTCAACTAAAATAGTTGAAATTTAAGTAAAATCCATTCATTTGAAGAAGAATATTTATGTGTCAATAGGCTTATTGCTTTAACTGTTCATTTCAATAGAATGTTTAAAAATGGTACAGAAGCGTCTGTGTTGTGGTGATGCAAGCCTTTAACCCCAGCACTCAGGAGGCAGAGGCAGTCATATCTCTGTGAGTTCAAGGCCAGACTACTCTAAAGAGCTAGGAAAGTCAAAGATGTACAAAGAGACCCTGTCTTGAAAACCAAAAACAAAACAAAAAAAAAAAAAGAAAAAATGTGGTACAGAAACAAATAGGCTGACATTCTCATAGGCTAATCCAGAATCTCTAGGTTAACAATAAATTCCAAGTGTTTTTTTCTTAGTAAGAAATATTAAATAAATCTAACGCCTAAATGCTGAAGAAACACCTGAAGAAATATCCCTGTCCACTAATTTTCAAAGAAATCTCAAAAAATGTGTTGTGGTCATTTTTTTTTCTTTTTTCTAACTTGAAAGAAAAAATAAGAACATTTGCCTGGATCAAACTAGGGAATCTGTGCAATCCTAACTTATCGTGATATATAAACTAAGGTATAGAACTTATAAAATCCTTATACATATATATAATATTTAGTATTATATATGGTATATATACACCATGATAAATACATATATATATATATATAAAGGCATTATGAAAATTAAGTTTATATAAACATATTCAGTATGTATTTTATTGGCATACAGGAAGAGTACTGATTTTTGCATGTTAATTTTATACACTGCTACAATGTTGCAATTGTTTATCAGTTCTCAGAAGTTTTGGTGGAGTCTTTAGGGTCCACTCTATATAGAAAAATATTATCTATAAATAGAATTTGGAACCTCTGCAAGAGCTTCAAGTACTATTCCACCAACCCATCTCTCCTGTCCACACAAATAAAGATTAAAAAGAGAGTATACATATTAATGGATGTGACTCTTGATTAACTCAGTGAGTAATTTTTAATAAATCTGCATTCCTCAAACTCACTATAGTAACTCTATTAAAATTAGTGAGCATAAAGTTTAGCAGCCATATTTAATATTGTATTAAATATTTACAGAGATATTGAAATTAATTTTAATTCATCTCCTTTAATGATTTTCATTGTTTTCCACAAACAAATTATATATGTGTCAGATACTATTGAGCAAAGAAACTACAGTTACTGGAAATTAGAATCTACTTTTATAGAAATGCCACAGTCAACTTTAAATTCAGAACTGCTAAAAACAAAACCTGAGGCCGGGAGGTGGTGGCACACGCCTTTAGTCCCAGCACTCGGGAGGCAGAGCCAGGCGGATCTCTGTGAGTTCGAGGCCAGCCTGGTCTACCAAGTGAGTCCCAGGAAAGGCGCAAAGCTACACCGAGAAACCCTGTCTCGAAAAACAAACAAACAAAAAAAAAATTAGTATTTAAAAAAAAAAAAAACCTGAGATAAAATGCTATAAAGACATTATTTTAAACCTATGTCAAAAGGATCCAAATGTGGGAATTGGAAAAAAAAAAGTCAGACAACTTTCTTTTGCTATGCATCCATGCTGGGGCTATCAGGATTCCTGTCCAGGATGGATGGATTGAGTCACTGTACTTGGATGCCTTCAGAACAGTGGACTTGCTTCACAGAGGTGGGCCTGAAGCTCAGAGGCCCAAATGTTGCTTGAAAGATACAAAGAATTAGGTTATAGAGCCAGATTAAGAGTTCAAGTCTATGTGAGATGTACCTCATGCTTGCCACATGTGTGGCTGTATCATGTGTTCATGTAATGTTTTGTGATGGCTACGCAATGAAGAAATAGCCTAACATTTATCAGAATGTAGCCTTGTCACTAAGCATGGAATTACATTACTGTTATTACTATAATCATTATTAAAAGATTTGTTTTTATTTTCAAAAAACAAAAAAAAAATTTTTCTAGCACAATGAGCATACTAATTTAAAAACTCAAATATATCACTCATCTATTGACTAAGAATCATGTATTTTAATGAATGTAACATATTAAAGGCTTTTATGAGTAGAAATACCCAATAAAAGTGTGTCTCTAAATGTAGCTAAAGCTAAATATATTTTAATTAGTTAAAGCCAAATACATTTAAAATAAATTAAAGATTCAATAAAATGGATTTTTCTCTCCATTTACACACTTCAGACTTGTTCATTTTGTGAATATGCACTGTAAAATATCACATTTCCAAGTGATTTATTCTACTTTAACCTTTATAAATCTCATTGTAACCATGGCTACTTATTTTACAATTCCTGTTTTCCCTCACAGTCCATGTTCTATTTGGTAAATGATGAATAATTATCATTCTTTGATAACTCTTTTGAAGCCAGCCTGGCTACTTTAAAAGAGAAAACAGGAACTTCAAGTGGAAATCAGACTTTGAAGACAGCATGTCAGGCTTATTCCTATGTGTACATTTTCTGAGCTCTAGTGTAATATTCTACACAGTAAGGAGTCACATGGCATTACAACAGGGAAAAAAATAATGTTTAGCCACTTAGCCACTTCTTTCAATGAAATACTGCATTGCAAATGTACTGGGTATAAATGTTCAGAATCAGGACAAAGTTCACAATTCTGACATGTTATTTGAAAACTGATAACACTTACATAGAGCTCGTAAAGACTAGAGAACATCATCCTTTCAGGATCACCCAGGAACCTCACTAAAGGGTGACCAGGTTGCAAAGAGTATGGGGTGGCTATAATACTCCTAAAATGATGACCAGGCATTTGGAATTAATAACTTGTATTTTCCAGAGTGCAAAATCTTAAGTAAACAATACAAAAATAGTTTAGAAAGAAAATGATGATGCATAAGCAACAAAACTATTCATTTCTACCTGCTAAGGCAGTAATTGCTGTCCCTTCTCTGTCCAACTATAGTAAAGTTTTAGAAACTATGCATCTTTTCAAGTGTTTTCATTCAATTAGCTCACTACATTCAGAGGAAATTTCTCCTTTGACTCGCCTTAAAATCATCAATTATATTCTTCTAAAAATATTAAAATTCTTTGATGCCTAATTTATTTTTAAAACTGCACCAAATGAAAAAAAGGCTTCCCACTGCTCTACAGTGCGTGAGGTTAACTCTGCTAAGAATTCTATTGTCTCTATGTCTCCATCTGAGACACTGAACTCTTCTACCCTATGGTCCTTTGCTCCTGGAATTCACATTCTGCTTCTTAATCTTTCTTTCTTTCTTTCTTTCTTTCTTTCTTTCTTTCTTTCTTTCTTTCTTTCTTTCTTCCTTCCTTCCTTCCTTCCTTTCTTTCTTTCTATCTTTCTTTCTTTCTCTCTCTTTCTTTTCTACCTTTTTTGAAACTTTTTAAAAAACATTTGTTAGTGAATACTAATTGTACAAAATAGCAAAAGTATCAGATTTTCACCATGGCATTTTTATACATATGTAATATTTTACAGATATCCTTGGATTACATTTACTCCATTGTATTCCATACTTATTGTTCATATCTCATCCCACTCAGTCCTCCTAAGTCCCTAGTCACCTTTCTACTACCCTGTCTCTTGTTATTGTTGCTTCTGTTGAGAGTCCATAAAAAAGGAGAAAAAAATTAAAAACTTGATACTTCTTTTTACGAGTCTGTGTATCTCTGAAAAGTTAAAATGAGAATGTAAATATTTTTTAAAACAAAGAAATGATAAGTGACGTGGACATAATGGATCACATCTGTAATCATGGGACATGGGAAGTGGATGTGAGTGGACCAGGAGTTCAAGATTAATCCTGACTATGTAGGGAATATGGGGTCAACCTGAGCTACATGAGACTCTGTCTCAAAAAAAAATGATGAATAAATAAATATGCTTATCTCTGATTTGAAGATTAAAAGTTTATGCATGTGGGTTTGACACCTCATAAATACATACAATGTTAATGTATAATTTGAAGGAATAAACTTTGTAAAGAACTAGGCAAACTTGAGGAAAGCAGTGAAATAAGTGTAGGTCAGAATACGTAGCTTTAGGCATCTGATAGGCAATTGTCTCTTCTCTTCCTTAAAAAATCTCCTTAGAATGAGAAAAGAAATATAATAATACAGACTTATTCACAGCTGCAAGTGCTAAGATGAGTCATTAGCAGTTATGACATGAAAAATTCCTAAAACTATAAGGTAGCCATAATAAAATGAAAGAAACTCATACATTGTCCAAAATCTTCATGTTACTGACAATAGATTTGCTCCTGAGCAAAAATAATGATTTTATACAGTAATTAACAAGTTATTGGAGTTGGGGGGGTAAAATTAAGCAGTGTCCCATCAATTCTATTCACACAGGTTATGTACATCCTATATATTCATTAAGACAACTGCTTCAGTATTTAAAAAAAAAAAAGAAACTAGTGAGTAAGGTCTCAAGCAACTCTGTTCTCTGTGTCTTCATCAGAATAAAGATTTCTATGACCAGAGTCCAAATTTATTATAGCAAGAAGAAATCTAATTATGATAATGATAATTATTCTGGCTGTCCATGCTTCCTATCCTTAGTCTATATTAGTAAACACAAATGCATAATCACAACTTTACAGTATATAAGGAAACCAACAGACACAATATGGACATTCAGTTGAATAGACAGCAGAGTTAGGCCTTGAAAGAATAGTTAAGATTGGAAGGCAGGCCGGGCGGTGGTGGCGCACGCCTTTAATCCCAGCACTCGGGAGGCAGAGGCAGGCAGATCTTTGTGAGTTCGAGGCCAGCCTGGTCTTCAAAGCGAGTTCCAGGAAAGGCGCAAAGCTACACGGAGAAAAAAAAAAAAAAAAAAGATTGGAAGGCAAATATACTTAATAACCACTATAATTAGTGACATTTAATGGTCAAAACCATGCTTCAATAGTCTTTCTAATATCGCAAATAATTCAGAGTATACTGAGACCAATAGTTCTCATATGAAAGGGATTCTTTCTATTTGGAGAGCCACAGGTGCAAGCTGACCTGAGTGTCTCACAATATCAAGTATGGTGGCTTCAGTTTAATTGTGACTAGGCAGTGTGTCCAGAATGAAGTGTCCAGGGAACTGTTGCAATCTTTCAGGTTCCAAGTGAGATCCCATATGGGTTTGCTTATTGCTGTGTCCAAAGAGATGTAAGGAACTTAAAAAGCTGTTTGGAGGTCAGACAGTAAAATGAATATTCTGTCCTTATTATATACAGATCTAGGAACAGTTAAAACTGACATTGAATTAAAGTTTAGAATATATTACAATCCCTTTTAACCAATATAAAAAGATAAACAATTAAATAGAACAATGGGACCATATATGAATCAGTGTTTAGCAGAAGAGATAGCCTGAAAAGTTTGTAAGCCTATAAACACATGAAAATATAAATAATCAAGGAAGTATAAGATGAATGCATAAGTTATCTTTATAAGAATCTTACTGGTCACTACTAAGAAAGGAGACAAGCACAAAGTTGAATAATAGAGCAAAGAAAGTTCATTCATACTACTGGAGGAAATAGAAAACAACCACCTTGAAAACAATATATGTCCACCCACCAATCATATATATATATATATATATATATATATATATATATATATATATATATATATATATATATATATATATATACTTTGTAAATAAACAATCATTTCTCCTTATACAAAGTTGTTAGGCATATTGGCACATTTGACCCATCTGGAAAGATTTTTTATATTGTCTTGTAAGGACCCCAGTTCAATTATTTCAGAAACTCTGCCAAACATGGGACACCAGTATTTCTGCAAAAGTTCTCTAGGCCTCCTAAGAACATAGCAAAGGGCTGAGAACCACTGCCATAAAGAAATTACTACAGTTTGGGGAGATGTCTCAGTGAATACAAACACTTGGAGAATAAATGTGAGAACCTGAGTTCAAATCCCCAGGACCTAAGTAAAAGCAGAAGATGTAGCCCAAGCACCTATAAGGAAATTGAAGGAAAAGAAAAGGGAATTCCTGGAAGCCTGTGGGCCATCTATCCTGGCATATGCACCAGAGAATCAACAGAGACCCTGTCTAAACAAGGTGACAGGTGAAGACCAACATCTACCTGCTGATACCCAAGGTTATCCTCTGACCTCCATGTGAGTACTGTGACATGTGCATACTTGTATTCACACACGTGAGCATATCTATAAGCCTGGGCACTTACACATGTGTTGGCACATACGTACACACATCATACACACATAAAAAGAAATTATTGCACATACGTTGCAGAAGAAACAAGCAGGAAATATCCGAAAAACATGTAAAAGATTATATAAAACCAGACAGATTTAAAAGCTGCAAAAGGAAGTTGGAACATACCTATGTACCCTGGTATTGTAGAGTTGAGGAGTTGGGACTCAGGCTGGAAACCAAATGAGAGAACACAAGTCACAAAGGGATGGGTAAACATAGAGAAGGAGATTAAACCTATTCCACATTTGTCCATGCTTTCTTCACTTTTTCTATGGTCTTACATATAAAATTCTAATATTATCCTTTCCCTTTATATTTTACTCCATATCCACAATAATAGCAGATCCATTCATAGTAGCTCCTTGTAGCTTTTGTATAAATTGCAATAAGCATACATTAGTGTTCAGAAGACATAAGTATTGACCATTGGACAATCTTGTTTTGACAAAATCACAAAATTGCCTATCTCTTCAATACAATAAATTCTTATTTGCTTTTGGTCTATTTGCATACTCTCCATTCCACCCTCTACACTCTGCTCTTATGTATCTTCTACATTTATCAATGTCACCTTGCAACATGTACTGTGGATTTACAGTATATGCTATTATTTGGAAATATCTGTTTTCATTTTTATTCCTTTTCTAAGACTGTTATTTCCTTTTCTATTAAAGTATCCATGTATCTTTCTATTTTGAAAGTTGAGTTTCTGTAGGTAATGAAATTGGATTTTACAGATTACTGTGGTGTTATGTGGCTTTTCTAGAGAAGATACACAGAAATAACTATTTATGCAAGATAGGGCACTGGAAGTCCACAGACATAATCCTATCAAACCTCAACTCAATGAACAATCAGTTTGTTGAAGTAACTTCTAGGAGCATGGGTGAGGGGTTACATACAGAAGTGTGGGTGACTGCTGGCAGCTATATGATAAATTGTTGCCCCCTCCCAGCATAGGTAACAATTAATGAAAACCATGTCAATAGAATCTCCAACTCAACCATCTACCTCCTGTATATTCTAGCATCCATCAAACACATGTGGCTTCTAGAAAGGATTGATGGAGGAAATCTTGGGAAAGAGTCAGATGAATCCTCTCCCCTTCTCCAAGGAAATGTTAATTGGCATGATCATACAAGGGTTTAATTCATGTCATCACAGCTGCTGTTTCATCACAGTAATGGATACATCATGCTAAATACCACAGTCCCATTAAATGTAGGAACAAGTACAGGAGTGTAATAAAGTATATCTATTTATTCTTCTGGCATATGAATGAAAAGCAATCTAGGTAACCTCACATGCATCTAAAATGTTTTTTTAACCTTATTTCTGGGAACTATTTTTTTCCTTTGTTTTTGCAGATGATGTCATGGGTTCTATCACTTTATAAGATCTACACAAGGACTTTTGATATTGGTTTACTGATTTTATAATAAGACACGAAACAAAATCTCACACAGATTTTAGTTTGATTTTCATCGAAGATCCTAGAAGAAAAATCAAAGCTGTAATCATCTATCAACAATATAATTGCTATCCCAATTTTGTTGTGACTACATTCTAAGAAACATCTCGGTGATCAAACTTCTCCAATATCTGAAGCCAATATCTCTTTTCCCAGTGAATCCAGCCTGGCCTTCTGTGATCAATAGAACAAAACAACATGAAGATGTGCATCTTCTAGGGCTTCCATAAGAGGTGCTAGCTCACTCTCTGGTTTTTTGGCTTTCTTTCACTGCTATGAGAATATTTGAGCAGCCTACGTAGAAGCCAACTTGGCAGGAACTAGGAACCTTAGCCCATGGTAGTACCGGTTTGCTGGTACTGAGATTGAGCATTGTTAGAGATTGTTCTCATTCCAACAAAGTTTCTGGATATTTCAGCTCCTGAAAGAAATCTCACTGGAGTTCTGTGAAAGCCTCCCAGTGAGAACTCCCCACCTGAATCATATAATTTCCTTCACATGAGTGAAAATTGATAATGAAGTCTTTTCATTTTAAGTGGGTTAATATAGCAGAATTTTATTTATAAAGCCACATCAATATAACTTCTCCAAGTTTCAGTTTTCTTAGAGCTTTTCTTTTTCATTTATTTATTTCTTTACTTGTTTAATATGTATTGGAGTTTTTCTTGAATATACATCTGTGTACTACATGCATGTCTGGTACCCCAAAACAGAAGAAGTAGACATCACATTTCTAGAACTGGAGTTAGAGACAGTTGTAAGACTGAACCCAAGACTTCTCAAAGAACAGCCACTATTCTTAAATACTGAGCCATCTCTTAGCCCTCTTTGTGTTTTTTTCTATGTTAAATCAATTAATGTTAATGTTTTGAACGTCATGTTTCTCTAGAATATGGTTTCTCTACATTGACAATATTAACAAAAGGGCTTCCGATTCTTTGTCATAATCCCCTTCATAACAATCTGAAATATACACAGACAATCGAAGTTCCCTTTAGGAATAGGAGGAACAGAATCACAGCTAAGAACCAACACTCTAGAACAATACAAAATAGTAATGCCTTAAGCTAGTAACAGGCTGCTTAACATTTAAAAACAAAGAATTAAAGAAACAAAACAAAACACCTACTTTGTGATATGTATGCTTTCTTCCTTATATGTGTTCTTACCATGGATGACTACTTACTAGCTTGCTGATAGACTCAAGATTGGGTAGCACTTTATACAGCTCAGAACCATTTTACTAGGGAATGGTGCTGCCTGCAGTAATCTGTGCCCTCCTATGTCAATTAACAATCAAGCTTAAAGCAAAACATCTGTAGGTGCCTATATTTCCTTTCTGCCTCCATTCCATGTGAACTCTGCATATCCTCATGGTTGATACAGCTTTATTCACTCCTGTGGACCCTCTCAGACATCCCCCATCTTGCCCATACCCATTCCTCCTCTCAGCTCTCAATATCTAGAAATACATTCTATCCTGGGTCCCCATTGATCACACAAGGAAAAATCTCAAAAGCATTCCCTACCAGGCAACACACAGCCACCACACTCTCCTGAGAACCAGAGAGGGCAACAGAAACCAAAGAAAGGAACACCCCCTTAACAAACACTCTACCAGATATCAGCCCACCTAGAATTATAATCAACCCAAATCTACATGCCTTGATGTCAATGTAAAAATAAAATCAATAACAGTATAACCAGAATGCCACTATCTCCAGTAGAGTCCACAAGTCTACTACAGTAAGCTCTGAAAAGTACAAGGTAGCTAAGCACAAGACAAGGACTTCAAAATATCATTATGAATTTGATCAAGGACCTTAAAGAGGATATCGATAAATCCATTAATGGGATCTAAGAATCCAAAACCAAACAACAGCATGCTATGAAGAAACTCTTTAAGACTTGAAAGTGGAAAGGGAATCAATAAAGAAAATGCAAACTGAGGGAAAATTGAAAATGAAAAAATTAAGAACTTGATGAGGAACCTCAGAGGAAAATCTCATCAAAAGAATACAAGAGCAGAAGACAGAATAAAAGAAATGCAAGGAATATGTTAAACATAAAAAAATCCAGACATAAAACATCCAGGAAATCAGGGACAAAATGAAAAGACCAAATCTATGAATAACAGGAATAGAGGAAGAAGAAAGCCATGTCAAAGGCACAAAATAATATTTTCAACAAAATCATAGAAGAAAAATATTTCTAACAGAAAGACAGATACACCTGTTGAGACACAAGAAGCATACAGAACACCAAGTAGACTGGGTCAGAAAAGAAAGTCCCCTCGGCCATAATAATAAAAAGAAACTAAACGTAGAGAGCAAAGAAAGAATAGTAAAACCTACAAGGGCAAAAGACCAAATAACATATAAAAGCAGACTTATTAGAATAATACCTGACTTTTCAATGGAGACTCTACAAGCCAAAAGGACTTGAAAAGATGTTCTGTAAACTCTAAAGGTCCACAGATGCCAATCCAGAAAAACATTGAATCATAATAGATGAATAAAGAAAAAAATATTCCATGGTAAAATCAAATATAAACAGTCCTCACCCATCCCTACAGAAGGCATGGAAAGGAAAACTTCAGCATTAACAGATTAGCCACGCCAAGAAAACACAGGGAATAATTAATCTCAGGCCAGCAAAAGAGTGGGGGGAAAACCCATCCCACAACAACAACAAAAACAAAAATAAATACTGCTCATTGATGACTCTTAATAATGGTCTTAATTCTCCAATAAAAAGACACAGACTAACATATTGAATCTGAAAACAGGATCCCACATTTGTAAAAAAGGCATTACTAAAGCTTAAATCACACATCTAACCCCATACATTAACAGATTTCAACACCCTACTCTCACCAATGGACAGGTCCTCCCATCAGAAACTAAATGGAGAAATAACAGAACTAACAAATGTTATGATTCAAATAGACCTAATAGATATCTACAGAATGTTCCACCCAAACACACAAAAAAACATACATTCTTTTCATGAAACCTTCTCCAAAACTGACCATATACTCAGTCACACAGCAAATCTCAACAGATACGAAAATTGGAAGAAACCCCCTTATCTTATCAGATCACCATGGATTAAAACTGGAGTTCAACAACAACAGAAACTACAGAAAATCTACAAGCTCATGGAAACTGAACAACTCTCAACTGAATTATCACTGGGTCAAGGAAGAAATTAAAGACTTCCTAGAATTCAACGGAAATGAACGCACCCAAACTTATAGTCAAAAGGAAAGCAGTGCTAAGAGAGAGAAAAGTTTATAGCACTAAATGCCTGTATAAAGAATTTGGAAAAATCTCATATTAGCAACTTAACAGCACACCTGAAAGCTCTAGAATAAGAAGAAGCAAACACATCCAAGAGGAGTGGATGGCAGGAACTAATCAAACTGAGGGCTGAAATCAATAAAATAGAAACAAAGAGAACAATACAAAGAATCAATGAAACAAAGAGTTGATTCTTTAAGAATATCAACAAGACAGACAAACCCTTATCTAAACAAACTAAAAGGCGGAGAGGAAATATCTAAGTTAACAAAATCAGAAATGAAAAGGGGGACATAGCAACAGACACTGAAGAAATCCAGAGCATCACTAAGTGATACTTCAAAAACCTGTACTCTATAAAATTGGAAAATCTAAAAGAAATGGATAAATTTCTTGATAGATACTACATACTAAAATAAAATCAAAATCAGATAAACAATTTAAATAGACTCATATACCTAAGGAAAGAGAAACAGTCATTAAAAGCCCCCCCCCCTGCCAAAAAAAAAGCATTAGGCCGGATGGTTTCAGCACAGAATTCTCCTAGACTTTCAAAGAAGAGCTACTACCAATATGCCTCAAATTATTCTACAAAATAGAAACAGAAGCAATATTGCCAAATTCTTTTTAGGAGACTATAGCCACCCTGGTACACAAACCACACCAAAGACTCAAGAAAGAAAGAAGATAACAAATCAATTTTCCCCGTGAACATTGATGCAAAAACACTCGCAAACTGAACCCAAGAACACATCCAAAAGATCATCCACATGATCAAGTTGGCTTCTTCCCAGATATGCAGGTAAATTCAACATATGAAAATATGTCAATGTAATCCACTATATAAACAAAATGAAATAAAAAACCAACATGATCATCTCATTAGATTCTGAAAGAAACATTTGACAAAATCCAACACCCCTTCATGATAATAGTCTTGGAGAGATCAGGGATACAAGGAACATACCTCAGAGCAACATACAGCAATCTGATAGCCAACATCAAATTAAATGAACAGAGACTGAAAGTAATTCCTCTAAAATCTGAAATAAGACAAGTCTGTCCACTCTCTCCATACCTATTCAATATAGTACTTGAAGCTCTAGCCAGAGCAACAAGACAATTAAATGATATCAAGGAGATACAAACTGGAAAGGAAGAAGTCAAAGCATTTCTATTTGCAGGTGATATTATAATACACATAACTAACCCCACAAGGAACTCCTACAGCTGATAAACACCTTTAGCCAAGTGGCAGGATACAAAATTAACTAAAAAAAATCAGTAGCCCTCTTATATACAAATGATAAATGAGCTGAGAAAGAAATCAGCAAAACAACACCCTTCACAATAGCAACAAACAATATAAAATATCTTGGGGTAACTTTCACCAAACAAGTGAAAGACCTGTATGACAAGAACTTCAAGACTTTGAAGAAAGAAATAGGAATAGATAGCAGAAGATAGAAAGATGTCCCATGCTCATGGATCAGTAGGGTTAACATAGTAAAAATGGTCATCTTACCAAAAGCAATCTATAGATACAACACAATCTCCTACAAAATTCTTTACAGTCCTTAAAAGGACAATACTCAACTTCATATGGAAAACAAAATTCAGGATAGCTAAAACAATCCTGTACATTAAAAGAACTGCCTGAACTTGCCTCTATTGGATGTGCCTTCCCAAGAGAGGCCCTTGCCTTCTTGTTGGGGGAATAGGGGGTAGGTTGGAAGAGGGAGGCTGGGAGGGAGGGCAGGAGGAAGAAAGAGGGGGATTTTTGATTGGTGTGTAAAAAGAATGAAAAAAATTTTAATAAAAAAAAAGAACCGCCTGTGGTATCCCTGATTTTAAGCTCTACTATACAGCTATAGTAATAAAAATAGCATGGTATTTGCATAAAAACTGACAAGTTGATCAATGGAATCAAACTGAAGACTGAGACATGAAGCCACACACCTATGGACACTTGACTTTTGATAAAGAAGCCATTATATGCAATGAAAAAAAAAAAGCATCTTCAACAAAGGCTGCTAGCATAGCTGGATTTTGATAAATAGAACACAAATAGATTCATATCTATTACCCTGCACAAAACTCAAGTCCAAGTTCATCAAAGACCTCAACATAAATGCAGTTGCACTGAACCTGACAGAAGAGGAAGCAGGAAATAGCCTTGAATGCATTGGCACAGGAGACAACTTCCTGAATAGAAAACCAGTAGCACAGACACTAAGATTGATAATTAATAAAAAAGGACCTCATGAAACTGAAAATCTTCTGTAAGTCAAAGGACATTGTCAATAGGACAAAACAGCAGCCTACAGAATAGGAAAAGATCTTCACCAACCCCACACCTGATGGAGGGCAGATTTCCAAAATATGTAAAGAACTCAAGAAACTAGGATCTACAAGCTAAATAATCCAATAAAAATAGGGTAGGGATCTAAACAGAAAATTCTCAACAGAAGAATCTCAAACGACAGAGAAACAGTTAAAGAAATGTTCAACATTCTTAGCCATCAGGGAAATGCAAATCAAAGTGACCCTGAGATTCCACCTTACACCTGTCAGATGTCAGAGTGGCTAAGATAAAAAACACAAATGAAAGCTCATGCTGGAGAGGATGTGGAGTAAGAGAAACACTCCTCCATTGCTGGTGGCAGTGTAAAATTGTACAGCCACTTTAAAAATCAGTATGGGAGTTCCTCAGAAAATTGAGATCTACTTCAAGACAAAACTATACTACCACCCTTTGGCATACACCCAAAGGATGTTCAATCATACCGCAAGTACGTAAACTCCACTATGTTCATAGCAGCTTTATTTGTAATAGCCAGAACCTGGAAACTACCTAGATGCCCCTCAGCTGAATAATGGATAAAGAAAATGTGGTACATTTACACATTTGAGTATTACTCAACTGTTAAAAACAAAGACATCATGAAATTTGAAGGCACATGGATGGAATTAGAAAAAATCATACTGAGTGAGGTAACATATACCCCAAAAGACAAATATGTACTCACTTGTAAGTGAATATTAGCTATAAAGTAAAGGATAACCACAGAGTCAGGGAGGCTGGGCAAAACAGAGGACCCAAGAAGGGCATATGGATCTCCCTAGGGAGGGGAAATAGAAGAGCTCTCATAGGTGGACTGGGTGCAGGTGGGGATGGGAACATGAGGGATCATATTGGGGGATGGGTGCAGAAGGAGAGTACAGAAAGAGATAACTGGAAGGGGAAGTATTTCAGGGTCAGGTAGAAACCTGATTCGAGGGAATCTTCCAGGATTCTACAAGGATGACTCCAGTTAAGACTCCTAGCAATAGTGGATACATAGCCTTTGACCAGGCAAGACTTCCAGTGCCTGGATTGGGACAACACATCCACACATTTGACCTAGAGTCTGTCCTGCCTATGGGATGTGCTTGGGTAAGAGTGGTACAGAGATTGTGGGAGTGGCCAACCAACCACTGATCCAGCCTGAGACCTATGCCAGGAAATTCATCCCTCCCCTGACACTGCCTGGAGTCACAGGACCCAGAGGCTGAATGGCCCAAAGAACTAGGATAAAGCCAAACATAATGATGCCTAATGATATCCCGGAATACCCATAGATTGTTGATTAAACTAATTATCATCAGAGAGCCTTCATCCAGTAACTGGTGGAAAGAGATGTAGAGACAGACCCACAGCCCAACATTAGGCCCAGCTCAGTGAATCCTACTGAAGAGAGCAAGGAAGGGTTATATGAATCAGAGGAGTCAAGGATATCACAAGAAAACCCACGGAATCAACTAACCTGGGCTCTTAGGAACTCAGTGTCTGAACTGATAACTAGGGAGCCTGCATTGGACCAACCCATGCCCTTTACACATATGTGACAGTTGTGTACTTTGGTTTACTTATAGAAATCCTAACAGTGGGGGTAGGAGATACCCCTAATGCTTTGGCTGGCTTTTGATAACCTATTCCTCATACTGGGTTTCCTTGCCCAGCCTTAATACAAGGAGAGGTGCTTAGTCCTTAGCAACATGATGTGCCATGCTTTGTTGATACCCATGGGAGGCCCTGAACAGAAACAGAGGAGGAGTGGATGGGAGTAGGGAAAGGGGAGGTGAAGGAAGAAAATGGAAGGAGAGGAGGAAGGGAAAACTTTGGTCTCAATGTAAAATAAATAAATTACAGAGACTTCCACCAGATTTTCTGGGACCGTCTCGAGGAGGAAGCAAGGTTCTGTTCAGCACCAGAATCAAACTAAGTGGGACAATGAGACCCATACCCAGGCTTGGGGTGGTCTGCCCTGTACTCCAAGGAGAAAACATGGGCTGCCCGGTGCCTTTTGGAGCCCAGCAGACTAGCACTATTATAGTGAACAAATGAATTCAGTGGTAGGAAGGAGAAAGAGAGATGGAAGGGTTCATGCCCTGTGGACAGAGGCATGTCTGAAGAGGTGAAATAGGTGAAGAGAGGCCTGAAGTGGGTGGTAATCAAGCCATAGAAATGTCTGGGCCTGTCCTGCTGCAGGGGCCCATGTCTGGATTCATAGCCCTGATACAGTCATGAACTATGTTGATGTCCATGGTTCCTGATGCCACCGAAGGAAGAGAGGATAGGGCTATATAGAGTTGGGCTGGCCACTCACTAGATGCAACACTAAGGAGAACCAGTCCTGCCCCTCACTGGCTGAAGCACTCAGGAGAGAGGGTCCTACACCTCACCTGGGCAGCACAATAGAGCTGCCCCTGTTTGCAGGGGCACTGGCGAGCTGGCACTGATGGTGTGAGAAAGGGAAAGCAGGTCGCACCTGGCATGTGGTGAGGAAAAATACCTCCCTTTGCCCCTCACCAGCTGCAGCAGGTGGGGGACCCGACCCAAACCCTCACCAGCTGCATCCCTCAGGAGAGCAGGTCCTGCACCTTGCCTGGGCAGCACATTAGACCCAACCCTGTTTAGCAGAGGTATGGGTGATCCATCCCTGAAGTTGTGAGCATGGAGGAGCTGCCCTCACTACTTGTCTGTCATGTAGAGGCATGGGCTGGGGAGACATGCCCCTCCATACCCCTCACCCCTCGCTGCCTGGGACAGGTGAGGGAGCTGACCCTCCCCCTCACCAGCTGCAGCACACGGGAGGCAGAGGCAGGCAGATCTCTGTGAGTTCAAGGCCAGCCGGGTCTCCAAAACGAGTTCCAGGAAAAGCGCAAAGCTACACAGAGAAACCGTCTTGAAAAACCAAAAAAAAAAAAAAAGGAAAAGAAGAAAAAGAAAAATGGGTCCTGTTCCTCACCTGGACAGTATAGTAGAGCTGACCCTGTCGGGGGAAGCTCAGGCACAGCTGGTTCTGAGAATGTGAGAGAGGGATAGCTGACCACACCCTCCTCATCTGCCCTGTGGTGGTGATGGTGAGGGAAATATGCCCCTCCCCTCTTTTTCCTACCACGTGTAGTGGGCAAGGGAGCAGACCCTCCCCCTCACCAGCTGCAGCACTCGGGGAAAATGGGCCCTGTACCTTGCTTTGGTAACACAGTAGAGCTGACTCTATTGACAGGGGTGCAGGTGAACTGGCCCCAAGATCATGATCGTGGGAGATCTGACCCCACCCTTCATCTGCCACAAGGTGGTGAGGGCAGGGAAGAGATGCCTTACCCTCCACCCACCCCTTCACCACCCATAGCAGGTCAGAGAGCAAGCTCTGAGGTCATCAGAGTAGGAGAGCTGTCCCTGCTAATCACCAGGTGTAGCACTTGGGTGAGTGGCCCCTTCACTTCACCTGGGCAACACAGTAGAGCTGGCCCTGATGGTGTAGATGTGGGAGAGCCGACCTTGAGGACATGAAAGCAGGAGAACTGGCCCCGCCCCTTCTACATTGCTGCAAGGGATGAACTAGCCAGGGCAATGATAGAGAGCTCGCCCTGGTGGTGAGGACGAGGGAGAGCTGGTGGGCTGACCATCACTGCAACTACCTGGGCCCAGAACCAGGGTTATGAGTTGGCCCATCCCAACATCCACCTCATCTATGATCTGCTGGAGCAGGTGAAGGGGCCAGTCCTACAGACCCAAAACTGCAAGACACAGGGTAACACAAGATATCCAAGAAGAGTCCCAGTGTGGGCCTAGCATTGAGAGTGGAGCAGAAACCAGAGGCTTCAAAACAGACCAATGACTCTTTGCAGTGAACACTTGCAGGTAAAGACATATGCACAAACGGATAAAAAATTAATTAAATAAAAGAATTTTGCCATAGTTTCAAAGAAGAATTACCACCAATACTCCTCAAATAATTCCAGAAAAAAACATTGTCTAATTTTTTTAGGGGCTCGCAAATACACTGACACCTAAAGCACATAAAGACCCAACAAAGAAAGAGAAATACAGACCGATTTCTTTTATGGATGTAGATGCAAAATTTCTCAATAAAATACTTGCAAAACGAATACAAGAACACATCAAAAAGGTCATTTATCTTGATCAAATAGCCTTCATCCCAGAGATGCAGGGATGGTTCAACATATCTAAATCAAAAAAATGTAATCCACCATAAAATCATTTGAAGACAAAAATCATGTAATTACCTCATTAGATATAGAAAAGGCTTTTGACAAAATCCAACACCCCTTCATGTTAAAAATCATCCTGAGATTATGGATACAAGGGATATATCTCAATATAATAAATGTGACTTACGGGAATCCACAGGCAACATCAATCAAAAATAAAGGAAATTTAAACATTTTCAGTAAAATCAGGAACAGGATATGATTTTCTATTCTTTCCATGCTTATTCAATATAGCAATTGAAGTTTTACCTAGAACAGGAAGACAAGTTAAGGATATCAAAGGGCTACAAACAGGAAAGGAAGAACTCAAAGTATATTTATTTGCAGATAAAATCTCTATACACATAAATGACACTAAAAAATCCACCAGGAACCTTCTATAGCTGATAAGTGTTTTCAGAAATACAGCAGGAATCAAAACCCTCTGATATAAAAATGGCAAACAACTAAGAAAGAAATCAGGGAAACAACACCTTTCACAAAATCTTCAAAAGAATATATTTTGGGGTAATGATAACCAAGCAATGAAAGACTTGTATAATAAAGATTTTAGAAAGTGAAGAAGGTAACTGAAGTTAGAAAGATATCGCATGCTCTTGAATCAGTAGGACTAATATAGTACAAATAGTCATCCTGTCAAAAGCAATCTACAGATTCAATGCAGTACTAATCAAAATTCTGACACAGTTCTTCACAAAATATAAAAGGAAAATCAGCTTCATATGGAAACACAAACACACAACAAAAGAATAGCTGAAACAATCCTGAATAATCAAAGAACTGCTAGAGGTATCAGCATCCCCAACTTCAAATCACACCACAGAGATATTGTAATGAAAACAGCATGGTATTGGCATAAAAAAACAGACATGTTAACCAATGGAGTACAATTTAAGGCCCATACATAAGTTCACACACCTATGAACACCTGATTCTTTATTCTAAAAAAGGCAAAAAATACACACTAGAAAAAAGACAGCATCTTCAACAAATGGTGCTGGTCAAACTGAATGGCTGCATGTAGAAGAACGCAAATAGATATACACTGATCACCCTGCACAAAACTCAACTCGAAATTGATCAATGACCTCAATATAAGGCCAGATACACTGAACCTGATAAAAGAGAAAGTGGGAAATAGCATTGAACTCATCAGCACAAGAAAAGACTTTCTGAACAGAACACCATTAGCACAGGCACTATAAAGAAATGAGATCTCATAAAACTGAGAAGCTTCTGCACAGCAAAAGACACTGTCAATCACAGAAAGTAGCAGCATACAAAATGGAAAAAGAATTTTACCAAATACACATCTGATAGAGAGCTAACATCTAAAATTACTAAAAATATCTATCAATAACTAAAAAAATTTGAACACTAGGGAAACAAATTACCCATTTTAAAAGTGAGATACTGATCTAGAGAGGGAATTCTTAAAAGATGAAACACAAATGCCTGAGAAACATCTTAAATAAATACACAGCATGCTAACTCATCAGGGAAATGCAAATCAAAATCACTTTGAGATTTCATCTTACACCTTTCAGAGTGGCCAAGGTCAATCAAACAAAAGACAGCTCATGCTGGCAAGCATGTGGAGCACAGAGAACACCACCTATTGCTCGTGGGAGTGCAAACTTATACAGCAACTATGGAAATCAGTGTGGTGGTTCTTTGGGAACACTGGAATAGATCCACCACAAGCTCTAACTATTTGGGCATATACCCAAAGGACATTTCATCTCAATACAGAGACAGTTGCTCAGCAATTTTCATTGCTACTATATTCAATAATAGTTAGAAACTTGTAGTAGCCTAGATTTTCATCAATGTAAGAATGGATAAAGAAAATATGGTACATTTTCACAATGGGATATTAATTCATTGTTGAAAAATAAAATTTGAAAGTAAATGGATAGAGCTATAAAGTTACTTTGAATGAAGTAAGCCAGACACAAAAGGACAAATACATTCTGCATTTGATTGTATGTAGGTGTTAGCTGTTAAGTCTTCAATAAGGAAGTTACAATTTATATAACACCAGAGGTTAGTTATAGAGTAAGGTACTATGGAGAAAGGGTTGATCTCCATGGAAAAAGGAAATAGAATAGATAGTAATAGATAGATAGGTGTTTTGTTAGAATAGAAGAATCAAATGGGAAGTGGAGGAAAAAGAGGAGGTAAGGGAGACAAAACAAAAAGTGACAAATAAAACTTAAGGTCATTTGAGGTGTCATGTTGTACAGAAACCTAATAAAATAGAAACTTTTTGAAATACATACACATATGAAAGAAATCTCAATGGAATCAACAAATAATGAGAGAGACAAAGCCCAATTTTTATACTTCTCTCATCACAGAATAAAACCTTTAGTTCTGGAATGGGTTATATCTAATTGAGTTGCTGCCCAAAAGTGATCCATGGAAATCAATGAGTCAAGCTCTCTATTAGATGTGTATTTGGTAAGGCTATTGGTTGTTCTCTACAATCTGATGGTAAGATCCCATTGCTGAAGACAACCTCTACACAACTCATTGAACAGAGAATAATCAAGCTGGTGCCTACACATAGACTCCATTCCTACTGACTAGTGTTAATGGTGCTGGAAGGTTCTTTACATGCTACCAAAAAGAAAGGTAAACACCAACCCAGTTAAAAACCCTTTGATGTACAATGATTACCTGCCTGCAAGATATGCTGGTGCAGTAATGACGCAAAGCTTGCAGAGAGTTACCAACCAATACCTGATTAGATTTAAGACCCACTCCATGAGATGGGACCCATTCCTGACACTGCTTAGGTGGGCAAGAACCTGAGACTACATTGGCCATGCACCTAAGTAAAAAGCAAATATTACTGTTATACTAAAGAAACGTAGCCATAAAGTGACTCCTAACAAAACTCTGCTTTACTCCCTGATTAGAGTCCTGTTCAGCCATCAGTTTAGAGAAGCTCCCTCCTGCAGTAGATGGGAACAAATACAACTGAACAGTGTGCAAAGAGTGATAAACCTTGGAACACTCAATCTTAAATGGAATGTCTCCCTCAATTCCCTCCCCTCAGAGATCAGGGAATCCTGCAGAAAAGGAGGCAGAAAGACTGTAAGAGCCAGCATGGATGGAGGACACCCAGGAAACAAGGTCTTCCCAACACAGCAAGATGAATGCCTGCACACATATAAACTCACAAAGAATATGGCAGCTTGCACTGGGTCTGCATGGGTCTAAACCAGAAGGTGTGCCTGTGCTAAGAGGGGAAGTAGACACAAGCCCATGTCCCTAACCCAGAAGCTATTTCCCATAGATAACTGCTTCCAAAGGAAAAAGGAGTTTCCTCTAACAGTCTTACGAAGTATGGGCACACCACACGCCCCTCAGTAGAAGGACAATACAAAATGAAATTAAAGGCATTTTTTGAAGTTCTTTTGTTTTTGTTTTTTTAACTTGAAGATCTCTGGCATGTACAGTATGGTTTTGGGTTTTGTGGTTTTTTATGAGAGTCTATGTGTGCGAATGTGTATGTCTCTGTATCTTTATATGCTGCTTGTGCTTTTTCTTTCGTTCTTTTTCTTCTGTTTTTTTGTTTTGTCTTATTCTGGTTTTACTTGATTTGATTATTATATTTTCAGATATATGTTTTTTTAATGAGAGAAAGAAGGGGTGTGGATTTGGGTGGGAGGAGTTGGGTGAGAGTAAACTGTAATCAGAATATATTTTATGAAAAGTGTATTTTCAATAAAAAGTGAGAAAAGGCATATTTTATAAATGAAAAGTAGTTTGGTTATATACGATAAGTTAGGCCACAGTTTTACTGAAGGATCTAGGAATATTGCTCTTCATACTGTGGATATATGTTTTTGTTGGTTTTTTTTTTTTAAAAAACAGCTTTCAGTGCTATTATTTCTCCAGTGTATCCTGGTCACTTTGCCCAGATAACAAATAGAATTTTCACTGTTCCTGGCTTTTGAGCCCCGGTTAATCATTCTGCGTGAAATTTTCCCAGGGCATCGTATATAGTTTAAACTTATAAATTCAATTCTTCCTTATTTGTGGAAATTCTCCTTGAAGTACATTGCTAAATGTTTATGTTCTCTCCAAATCCTTTTATTTATTACTTTAGGAACATACATTGTAATTAATTTAGCATTGTTCACCTTTCCTAGATGTTGACTTATTTCTTATCCCTTACTATTATTTACCGATTTCCACTCATGTTTACTCTTTCCCTCAGCCCTGCCCCTCACAGACTTTAGTACATTTTCCACGGATTTATCTTCATGCACATAGCTTTACCTCTGTAATTATCACATTTGTGTCTCCAGCCCACTCCCTGTGATTTCATTGTATATCCTTATGCTTTTCCTGCCTAAACATAAACTCCTGGTTGTTTCATTAAATTATGATTCTTTTTCATACTGATGGGTTTAACCATAATTTCCCAGATCACTAAGATTATTTTTCTTCAGTTTTCTCTACCATCCATTTTCGTAATTTTTAATTTTCTCCTTTCCCTCCTTTCCACATGAAGTGTGCTTACACTGACTCTGTTCAGGCAGTTACTGGACTTAAATGAAAATAGACCATTTCCCATCAGTGTTTTTAGGGTTCGTATTAGGGAGGGGCTGGAGCTAAATAAAAGAAAAATAACAAGAATTTTTTCTGATTATGATAGGAGCTTTCAGGTGCAAGCAGTGAACTTAGCTTTATTTTTTTTCATTCAATATTATTAGCTGATGGATAGACATGCCTACCATGTGTGAATTTGCAGGGCTGGTTGGTTGGAGCACTGTGTTGCAATTTCCTCCAAGACAAAATACTTCATTTTGGAGGGAAACTCCTTAAGAAGCAGCGTATTCTAAACAGGGGTGAAATACTCCAACCTGCAAGAAGGCTCCTTAAGCTCAGGAAGTCCTTGAAACTGACAAGCTTCACTAGACTGCATCCTTCTCCCAAGCATTTATAAACAATGAGGACTGCTGAGAGAGCCTCTCAGAGCAGCTGAGTTACCTGGATGAAGCTGCCATCAGTCAAACTGCCTAGAAGAGGCAAAGATGGGACAAGGGGCTTAGTAAAGGCTCAGACCAACTGAGCTGCCTGGAAAAGACACACTCCACCCTACCAATGTGCCTGAAAATTGTGCAGTGTGCTCTCAGTTTCCAGATTTTGGGAAATGTCACATATGCTGGGTGGACTTCTGTCTTTGCGTCAGTTCTACTCCTGTAAGTAACCCTTCACCCATATTCCCTGTAAATAACCTCAACAGAACTCACTGGTTCACTGAGTGGGACTTTTGTATCCTTACTTTGGTCTTCCTATCTGAGGTGAGTACGTGTTTGTTTATGTTTTTCCAGAAACAGTTTCACTAAACAGGAAGGAAGATAGAGAATTTAACACGTCTTTTAGTGCCACATTTCCAATGCATTTGATTTTTGTGTTTTCTGTTATTTTGTGGGAGGAAGTGTGAGAGAGAACTCTATAGGAACCTCTGTCTTTGAAATTCATACCTATTTCTCAATTATCCTATAAGAATTTGCTCAATTTGTTGATTAAATGTTTGCATGTATAGACTCCCTTCACTGCATCTTTCTTACTCTTACAGTAGCACTTTATTTATACTTTATTCCTTTTGTAAAATAATTACTTATTTTTATTTTATGTATATGAGTAATTTTCCTGCATGTCTGTCTGTCTGTGTACCACATGTATGCCTAGTTCTGGAGGATGCAAAAAGAGGGGATTGGATCCTCTGAAACTGGAGTTGAAAGTGGTTTTAGCAACTATGTAGGTGCTAGGAACAAAACCGAGGTTCTCTGAAAGAGCAAAAAGTGCTCCTAACTTCTTAGTTATCTCTCCAGTTCACTATATCTAATTTTTGAGGGCAGGGTGTATTATTAGTTTAATAGTCTACAATTTACTTTCTTGTTTTTCAAGATGTTTTGTGTTGTTATTATTTCTTAACAGTGAAAGATATTCACCAAGTTATGAGGACTAAGAGTGGAACATGATCAAAATTCATTATGTTCATATAAGACAGGTACAAGGAATTAATAAAAACACATTAATATAGAATAGAAAAAAGAAATTATAAAAACATGCAATTCAAAAAAGGTCATGAATATACTTAGAATGAGCTACAAGCACCCTGAAACCAAGTTGTCTTTATCCAACTTGGTTTTTTGGCAATTATTTGTTTCCATACATAATATGGATACAATTCTTTGTCATTCTTTAATTACCCTTATTGCATGGGAGTGTAGTAAACAAGTTTCCATAAGAATCCTGAGATCATTGTGACAACAGTGACCCATGGAGAACCCTGGCCACCAGAGCAGAGTGTTGCTAAGTACACTTGTATATCCCAGCCTAGAGGATTAAAAAAGAGGTGTGCACATGAGTTGTGATGTGATAAAACAAACATATGTGTATATACACATGTGTGTCAGACACGGAGTCATATATAGATGGGTCACACATAAACACAAATTTTCTTTTCTATGCTTTTAACACATTTTGCTTCTCAAATATTCTTTTTGTATGAAGTGACTGTACAGTTTCTCCAAGGAATGAAAGGAGACTAAGCAATTTTCCCAGTAGACACTGGAAAAGAAAAACTAAATTCAGATAGTCCCAGAAAAACTCACAGCTTTTTGTGTATCTTCATCTGTAGTATTTCTTCATTTTGTTCTTATTTTACAGGAAATAAACTACAGTGTACAAAATTGTCTTAGTTACTGTTAAGAATACTTAACTGCAATAAGTCATAACAAAAAATTCCAAAGTTAATAAGAAATATAGCTATGGAAAAGACAGATGTTGCATGCTGGTGATTTTCAAGAAAATGCAAAATGTTAAAATATCTCAATAGAAGATCATATAATGAACATCCATGAGCAGTAATTTTGCTTGTGCCAAAGTACAAAAGACTAAAAGTGGCTAATGACATCTATTCTTCTTGGCAGGGATATGAGGCCATCCACATTGTCTGTGAACCTGTAATTGTAATCTCTTTTTGATAATAAATTTAACAACAATTATTTTGTACAGGATAAGCAATTCCTTTCTAAATATTTAGCCACTTGGAATAAAATTATCAGTATCTAAAGCTGTATAAACAACAATAGTGCTCACAAAGTTGTTCCTAGTTTTAGATATGTGAAAATAAAATAATAGTATGACAAGTAAGACATTAGATTTTTTCTTATCACTGTGACCAATACTTGAAAAAAATCATTTATCCTTACCTTATAAAATTACATTTATGTAAGTGTGAGCATGTGGTGTGTGTGTGGTGTTTATGTATTTGTATGTGAGTGTGTGTGTGTGTGTGTGTGTGTGTGTGTGTGTGTGCATCTGTGTCACAGTACACACAATACACATCTCGAGGTCACAGTACAACTTCTGACTCAGTTCTTTCCTCCCACCTAGTGGGTCCTGAAGATCAGACTTGGATAGGCATGTTTTTGCTGTAGGTACCTTTCACCACTGAGACATCTCACTAGCCTTTATGTCAGTTTTAACTTCATGAAGTAAAGTACAGGTGTATGCCCACCAATTTGTGAATATGGATTATGAAGGTGTTAAGTGGAGGCTTAGGTGCTTACAATAGGGAAAATGTTATCAGAAGACAAAGGCAAACAGAACAGTAGCTCACACCAAGCAGGAAATCACTTTACTCTGTGAACTATAGATTTCTACAATGCAGTTTTTAATTTTAGTTTTATTTAGTACTTATATATCACTGTGGTGCTTTTGAAAAAAAGTATTTTATAGATTCTTTATCCACTCATCTGATTCTCCTCTCTGACTTTCTTCTTCCCCTTCTCCCATCTAGTCTTCTTTTTGCTTTCATGGCACATGTGATCTTTGCTGCTCACACAACTCTACCACATCATCCCCTTTCCTCTCTCCATCTCCTTTCCAGTTTTTTGTTTGTGTTGTTTTGCTTTTACCCAAATTTACAGCCATTTATATACATGCATGGAATATATTACAAACTAAGCTCCACATATAAGAGATAACATGAAGTTTTTTGTCTTTCTGAGTTTGGGTCCCTTTTTTTGCTTTTATTGAAAATAGATTTTTTTCTCACATAATATATCGTGATTAAGATTTTCTCTCCCTCTGCTCCTCCCAGTTCCTTTCCATCACTTCTCCCACCTGGATCCACTCCCTGTCTATCTCTCATTAGAAAATAAAAAGATTCTAAGGGACAATGATAAATATAGTAAAATAAGATATAATAAGTTAAAACAAAAACTAATAAATCAGAATTGGACAAACAGAAAAATAGGAGGAAAAGAGTCCAAGATAAGGCATAGGACTCAGAGACCACCCCCCTAACCCTAACCCACCCCCACCCCCTGAGCATCCTCACACTCAGGAATCCCATAAAAACAGCAACCTGGAATCCAAAATATACACAAAGGACCTGGTGTAGACCCACAAAGGGTCTGTGCATGCTAGCCTCTGTGAGTTCATGTGAGCTTTGATTATGTTGATTTAGAGAACCTTGGGTTTGTTGTTGTTGTTTGGTTGGGGTTTTTTTGTGTGGGTTTTTGTGTGTGTGTGTGTGTGTGTGTGTGTGTGTGTGTGTGTGCCTGTGTGTAGCCTCTATCCTGTCTAACTCTTAGTTTCCTTCTGCCTCCTCTTTTGCAGGGTTCCCTGAGACCTGAGGTAAGGAGTTTGATGGAAACATTCCTTTAGGGCTGAGTGTTCAATAATCTCCCACTCTCTATGTAATGTCCAGCTGCGAGTCTCTGCAGCTGTTGCCCTCAGTACTTTTTAAGAAAGTGTATGCAACAGTTTCCATTTTGGTTCAAAGAAATTATGATTTATTTTTTAATTTTTATTATTAAGAAATTTTCTATTCACAGATCCCCCTCTCCTCCCTCCTCCTGTGCCCCAACCTTCTCCCCCAACCCACCCACCATCCCCACCTCTTTCTAGTCAAGGTCTCCCATGGGGAGTCAGCAGAGCCTGGTACATTCAGTTGAGGCAGGTCCAAGCCCCGTCCTCCCTGCACCAAGGCTTTGCAAGGTGTCCCACCATAGGCACTAGGCTCCAAAAAGCCAGCTCATGTACCAGGGACAGGTCCCAATCCCACTGCCTGGGGGCCCCCAAAACAGTTCAAACTACACTTGAAACCATGATTTTTATAGTGAATTCTTGATAGAGTATACATACAAACTTTTTTTTTAAAGCACGAGCTATGTACATGTGAACTGATAGAAAATGTGCAAAGATACCCATAAAGCTGCTTATATTAAGTGCCTCAAGGGAATGAGAGATCATTTCTTTTGATTTTATAATTACACTGTTACCTTTATGTACTTGTTATTATGCTAATTGTTATTAAAATATATGCTACACTGATAAGTTTTTCAATAATAAATATCTATCCTTTGTTAAATATGGGACATGCTATCACACTTTTAGATCCTCTATACTAGAATCCACACCAGTGACCTCCATATACATGCAGATTACACCTGTCTAATGGTTCTATATTTCATCTTTGAAATACTGTCAGGTCTCCATCTATTTGTCAGCCTGCCTGAAACTTTCCTTGTTAATCCTTGGTTCTCCTCTGGAATATAAGCATCAGTTTCCCTTTTATCTCATTTGTCCCTAAGTTTTGCCTTTATTGTTTGCTTTCCACATAGCTTGATAACGTGTTCATAAACAGGTTTTAAGTTTCTATCTGTTGTATCAGGCTCATTCTTTTCATTAAAATATGCAGATTTTTCCTTAGTGGAAAAATTTCAGAAATTGTGTATGACACCAGCAATAGCAATGTAAATATACTGAACACATTATTTATCTATTTTGAAATGTAACAGTATCTATTGAGTCCCTCAGACTAACATGCGACCAGAGGACACAGCCGAGGTTTCAATACAACCCAACATGCGTGTTCTTGAATTATTGTTTGGCATACAAAAATAAAGTAGTTTTCCTATGCAATAATACCAAAACAAATTAGAAAATAGGCGATTCTATCCATCTATATTATGTAAGAATGACAGCTGCCAGATAGCCTCGAATTGATTTTCCCGGCAGCCACCACAGGCAAAAAGCTCCCTTTGCCAGCTCTGGAGCTCAGGTCTGAGCCTGAAGAAATCTGCCAAGACCTAGAACCTGTATCTGCCTGAGAAGAGGTCAGGAGAGACAGAGACTGAATCATCATCAGGAATAACTGAAGTCAAATGCAACAAACACTTCCTTTTCAGAGAACATGTCCTGATCTTACTTCTTAGATTTGCTGAGGCGAAAGCAATGAAGATCCCCTGAAAGGGGGGAAAATCCACACCCAGTCAGAAAACTGTAGTGCTATTCTAACAGCACCAGATACCAGTAGCTAGCGGCAAGAGGGACACCTCCATCCAGCAGCCTGAGGAGTCCACATTCAAACTCCGACTAAAACAGAAGGGGTAGCTGGTAGCAACAAACTTTGGCCAAACAACATAATGCTCACTTTCAGTCAGAAATGAACTTAATTTTAGGGCTGCAAATCTGTTGATTTCTATTTTCAACACTTAGTAAAATGCAAATGATGAAGTTCACACTCCTGGCATCAGGTAGAAAAAGCTTCACACGCTCCTAGAAACGTTAAGAGGACAATAATGCAATCTGAGCTTTCCTGTTCTACACGGGCTCTGGTATGCAGCGATAGAACAGCAAGCATTGGAAGAAGCAATTAAACTAGACCTTGTAATCAAGGGAGAAGCAAACAAACAAAAGGAAGCTCCAACTCATAGACAGCTTACATTTGGGAACTGTCTAACACCAATGTTAAAAAAAAAATAACTACTCTAGATAAATACAGATTGGAACAGACAGAAAGTATGAATAAAAAGATGAAACTCTCAACAACGAAAACCAAAAGGCATTGGAAGTTCTGATTTTTTCTCTCAGTCTGCATATGGTTATGAATCATAGCACTAGACAGGGGGCATGAGGGCAGTCAGAAAGGTCTTAAGGAAGAGTCAAAGGGGGAAGAGATAGGAAGACAAGAGGGTGATAGAATACATGTGACATAAGCATAGAAATGGGACTGCTGAAGAAAAAAGGGAATTGCTGCGGGATGTTATGTATGTCAAATGTGTTGCTCTGATTGATTAGTAAATAAAACACTGATTGGCCAGTAGTCAGGCAGGAGGAAGTGTAGGTGGGACAAGGAGAAAAAGAATTCTGGGAAGTGGAAGGCTGAGTCAGAGACACTGCCAGCAGCCGCCATGACAAACAGCATGTGAAGATGCCGGTAAGCCACAAGCCACATGGCAAAGTATAGATTTATAGAAATGGATTAATTTAAGATATAAGAACAGTTAGCAAGAAGCCTGGTACAGCCATACAGTTTGTAAGCAATATAAGTCTCTGTGTTTACTTGGTTGGGTCTGAGAGGCTGTGGGACTGGCAGTTTGGGACTGGCAGGTGAGAGAGATTTGTCCTGACTGTGGGCCAGGCAGGAAAACTCTAGCTCACTCTGCAAGGTGAGGCAGGGGGATAATAGAAAGGAATGGGGCAAGATCAACAAGAACTGTGCATGAGAATGCAAGAGTGGAACTCATTACTTTGGTAGGCTCCTTTTCAAAACAGATAAGAAAGAAAAAAATCCTATGTAATATCAAGTGGGTCTCATATTTGAATTAAACTGAAGAAGAAACGATCAGTGAATGTCAAGGTAGGTTAATAGTGAGCATTCTAAAATAAAGAAGATAGGGAGAGAAAGAAAGAGGAAACAAATCATCAGAAACTTGTGATAAGATATCAGGCTTCAAGGGTATTGATGTATATTCAGAAAAGAATGCAACTATATTTGAAAAAATAAAGGAGATAAATAACATGGATGCTTAACATCTGCCTAAAACAAAACAGAAAAAGCATTAGACAAAGCAAATATTCATTAATTTAAAAAAAAAAGCTTCAGAGGCCTGGAGAGATGTCTCAGGGATTCAGAGCACTGGCTATTCTTCCAAAAGACAAGGGTTTGATTCCCCAGCACCCACAAGTAGCTCACTGTCTTTTGTAACTCCATTGTAAAGAATGTGATGCCTCTACTGACTTCCTAGGGCACCAAGCCAGTATATGGTACATGGACATCTATGCAGCCAAAACAATATACACATGAAAAATAGTAAAATTATGAAAAAATAATTTAATTGATTGACATAAAATAATTTCATGATCCAGAATTAAACTAAAAAATAGAATTTATAAAACCAAAAGAAAATTAAAAAAAAATAGTAACAACATTCTCTTAAAGTTTCTATCGCTGTGACAAAACACCATGACCAAAGGCAAGTTGAAGAGGAAAGAATTTATTTGGTTTATACTTCCAGATCACAGTCCATCATTGGATGAAGTCAAAACAGGAACTCAAGCAGGACTGGAACCTGGAGGTAGGACCTGATGCAAAGGCCATGGAAGAGAGCTACTTACTGGCTTATTTCCCCTAGCCTGCTTACCCTGCTTTTTTATAGAACCCAGGACCACCAGCCTAAGGATGGCACTACCCACCATGGGCTAGGCCCTCCCCACATTGATCCCTAATTGAGAAAATGCGTTACAGCTGGATCTGATGGAGCCATTTCCTCCACTGAGGATCTTTCCTCTCCGATGATTCTAGCTTGTGTCAAGTTGACACACAAAACCAGGCAATACAAACACCACTACAATAATTTACATTTGAATCCCAGACTTACTATAAAGCTTCCAGAACCAAAAATTGTCTGTGATAGGGGCATAATATGAACTAATACATCAATGAAACAAATTCGAGTGCACAGATGTACGACATTACAGAAAACCACAGCTGATCCAAATGCAGTGTTGTGGAGCTGAGTCCCAAAGGGTACATGCACAACACAGCACCTAAGGCTCAGGCATCATTGCAGAGAGGAGCAAAGAGATTGTAAGACCCAGAGGACCAAGGATTTTACTGTAAGACTGTGTCTCCTAAGAATGTCAGAAGCGGCATTCATGAAATTTCACTAACAAGACTTTTTAAACATGAGCTGTAACAGGACAACAACAACAGACATGTGAAAGAGGGTGGGAAAAATCTCAGGAGGCCTCAACCATACCAAAAGAACTATAGGCAAATAAATGCGTAGAGTGTAGGAAATAGTCTTCCCCAGAGAAGAACACGCTAGCTAATACGAAAAGATCAATATATACATATAAGTAATATCATATGACTGAAGAGGTTGACATAAGTATTTAGTAATTAAATTTATTTATTAATGAAAATAATGCCATGTATTTAAGAAAGAGCAGGGGAGACAGTACATGAAAGAGGTTGGAGAGAGGAAAGGAAAGGGGGAAATGATGTAATTATATTATAATCTCAAAAACATTTTAAAGGAGTTCAAAAATAGCTCTGCAGAAATGCAATTAGATTATTTTGACAGGCAACAATGTAATTCAATAGGGAAGAAAAAATCTTTTCAGCAAGGGTTTATTAGTCTCACTGAACAAGAGAATGGAGGAGGAACTAAATCTCCTTCCCTTGACACATCAGACAAAAATAATTCCAGATAAGTCATAAACCTGAACAGATCATAGATGCTAAAATTATAAAACACCTAGAAGAAAGGAGTTTCATAGTTGAGCAAGAACGTGAACAGCAGATGTCTAAAAGTCCCCAAGAAGAAACAACCCAAATTAGAGAAAACTTACACAAAAAAGGCACAGCATTAAATCTGTTGTGTGTACAGGGGACTGATCTTCTGTGCACAGCAGAATGTTCTGCTAAGAATAAAGAATACAAAATGATAGACTATGAGCTCCTCTGCCCCGGGGACTGTCAGTCTCAGAGAATGTTGAGGAAGTGCATACTACTCTGGAGCAAGTCCTTTGGGGGCTAACTTAGTCCCTCTGAGAACACTGAGAGCATAGGAACTAATTTACACAGATTTCAGGCTTCTTAGATTTTGTAAATGGACAGGTTAAGTTTAAGGATGGAGAGGAACAGGAGATTTATTTTCTAGGAAGGCACACATGTGAAGTAGAATAAGATGAGCACAGTATTGGTCACTCATGAGACTGTGAATAATTGGCATTGTTGCCGGGAGAATTTAACTGATGGTAGAAGTTGAAGCTTGGTTGTGAATATCAAATATACCAAGAAAAATTTACAGACATTAAACATCAAATGTGAATTTTATCTATTTTCTAATATTATCAAATGTTCTAAAGCATGTTTTAGGTTTCTTATTGTAGAAATGACTGTGAGTTTGGGTGCATATATGTTAAGTATTATATCTTCTAGGAGAATTGACTCTTCTCTTTCTGAAATTTCCCTTTAAGTCCAACTAATTTTGAATTCTAAGCCCACTCTAATAAAACTTAATAAAGTAATTCTTTCTTTCACTTAATTAATATTAGTTTGTTGTATTTCACCTAATTTGTTAAATTTTTAATCTATATGAGTTACTACATTAAAAGTCGGTTTTTAAATGTGATACAATACTCTAAGTTTTTTTGATATATCAACCATGATAACTTTTGTCTTAACTCTTAATTTTGATCATTTTAATTTAAATAATATTTGGCATAGTTTGATTAGTCTACTACATTTATTTGTTTAACTGTTTGATGTTTGTCATATTTATTTTTCTTCTCTTTACTGTCTTCCCAGATTTTAAGGAGGATTTCATATAATTCTCCTTTACTGTCTATATTCTACATCTTTCATTGAAACATATATAGTTATTTCCTTAAGATTGCAATGTGTATTAACTGATCTAGTCCATTCTCAAATGGTCCGTTCTCAAATCTGCTTTGAGCGTAATAATAAGGAAATTCAGTCTTTCCTTTTATCCATCATGACTGCAGATATTCATTTAACTTACCATAGGCTATGATTACTCAATATGTGTTTAATAAAACAATGATAAACTTCTCTTTTTGGTCAATTAAAATAATAATTGATCAATTATTGTTTATTTAGGTGGTTGAATTTTTTCTTCTCTGGTGCCCTCCCTATTCCTCATGCAAGTTTTCTGACAAACATTATATTTTCTTTCTATTAAAGAACTCATTTAACTTTTTAGCACAGCAGCTCCCCTGGAAATGACTATCTTTTTTCAGTTGTATATCTTTTATTTTAAAGATATTTTTTGTCTTTGGTTTTCTGTAGTTTTCAAGTAAAGATTTTTTGAGATTATAATGCAATTACCTCATTTCCTCCCTTCCCTCTCCTTCCTCCAATCCCTCCCTTGTGACACTCCCCTTGCTCTTTCTCAAGTTCATGGCCTCTATTTCTTTAAATATTCTCTCTCCCTCTCTCTCTCTCTCTCTCTCTCTCTCTCTCTCTCTCTCTCTCTCTCTCTCTCACACACACACACACACACACACACAAACACACACACACACACACACACACACACACACACACACACACACACACACACACTTGTAAATACAGCCTTCTCAATCTACGTTACTTGAATGTGTTTTCAGATTTAGTACTGGATAACAAATTGCTGTCTCTTCCAAGGGAAAAACTATTTTTCTGATTCTGGATTCTTTATTGCCTGTAGTTTTTTGTCTTGAGGACTTCCAAATGTCCCCTCTTCCACATTAGCATGTCTATTGGAGTAGACCTTGTTTGGTCATTTTTAGGCAGCCATGTTATTGAGAATGCATGGATATAGAATATCTTGTATTTCCAGAGGACACAACCTCACAGCAAACTCCCTGTTCCTCTGTCTCTTAAGAACTCTTTCTCCCATCTTCTCCAATATCCACTGAGGTTTGGTTCAGGAGATGTGTTGAAGATATTATCAGTTATGATTGGTCTCCCCAACTCTGCATCTTGATCAGTTATGGTTTTCTGTAATAATATCCCTGTCCATTGAAAACAGAAGTTCCTTTGGTAAGAATCAAGAACTAACCTTAACTACAGGCAGAAGGATAGATATTTAGAATATATTCAGTGACTATGCTGTTTTACTAAAGTGGTGGTTTAGGTTCTCTTCCAAGATTCATGACTTCACTAGCCCTGAGCAGATAGTTAGGTTTCTAGTACCAGGCATGGTTTACTTCTTATTAAAAGGGATTAAAATTTAATTGGGAAGTTATTGGTTACCACCTTCCATCCTTAGGAATATTGTGCCATATTAGTCATCATTGTGCTCATAGACATCATAGCTAGGTAGGACTATTGGTAACTTCGTTCTTTGAAAGTTTGTAAGTCACCTTCTAGTACTATGAAAGCTAGCTCTCAGGGAGGAGGCTTTTAGGTAAGGTTGAGCCCTGGTCCTCTGGGCCTTCTGCCCAAAGCCCACGGTTTCTTCAGCAACAGGGACTTATTTTCTACCTTGAAAGGTAACCAAGGACAGCAACAGCCTATAATGTTGTGACAGTCTCTTAATCAATCTTAACCAACAATGAATGGTAGTTTCTCATGCCTAGTGTTGGGATTTTTATTAGTAAGCCCACATGGAAAATTTTTTTATTAAATATATGTGATATATATAATGTATATTTATTTACATTATTATAGATATTTTAAGTAAATAGATATTAGTATGATTATTTGTTACTTTTTTTATACATCTTTACTCTGTTTCACCCTTTATTTTTGACCCCTCTGCCCTTATGTATTTGTCTCCCTAATAAAACCCTCCTCTCATTTTTTGCCATTTCTCCCTTGAGGTTACTTCAGATCACCTGCTGTCCGCCTCTCTATTGTCCTTCCACAATGGTCCTTTTTTACTTTCCAGTGTTCTGTGGTTACTCCAGGTTATATACTTACATCTGAAAACTTACAGCTAAGGACCTCAGATGAGAGAGAATATGTGACATTTGTCTTTCTGGGTCTGCGCTACCTCACTCAATATACTCTATTCTTGTTCCATCATTTGCCTACAAGTTTCATGATTTTCTTTTTCTTTATAGCTAAACAGTATTCTATAATGTATACGTACCACATTTTCATTATTCACTCATTGGCTGAAAGATGTTTATGATATTTCCACTTCCTAGTCTTGTGACTTAAAGTAGTATTGAACGTGACTGAGCAAGTATTTATGAGGGAGGATGTTTATTCCTTTCAGCATACGAGTGCTGTAGCTGGGCCAATGGTAGAATTATTTTTAGATATTTTTGCAGTTTCTCCACTTGTTTCTGGGACTGGTTGCACCAGTTTTCAAGTACAGTGAATGAGGGTTCCCTTTCCTCCATCTTTTCCAGCACTTATTGTGCACATGCCTGGGTCTTCTACTTTGTTACATTGGTTGACAAGTCTGAGTTTGTGTCAGTACCATATAGTTTTTGTCATTATGACTATGAAAGGCCTGGAATGGTAATCCCTCCAGCATTGTTCTTTTTGGTCAGGATCGCTTGGACTAACTTGGGTCATTTTTTGGTACCATATTAATTTTAGGGTAGTTTTTTCTATTCCTGTGAAGAATTATGTGGAAATTTTGATTGGGATTGCATTGAATCTATAAACAGCTTTCGTTAGAAGGGTTATTTCAAATTATTAATTCTACCCATCCATGAGCACAAGATACCATTCCATTTTCTAGTGTCTTTATTTATTTCTTCAAAAGTTTAAAGTTTTTATTGCAAAAGTCCTACACATCCTTGGTTAGGCTTGTTCCTAAATTTTTTGAGGCTATTATGAATGGGACTGTGTCCATGGTATCATTTTCTAAATGTTTCATGCTGGTGTACAGAAAGAATATTGATTTTTAGAAGTTGATCTGTGCCCTGACACTTTTCTGAAGTGTTTTTTTTATTTTTATTTTTTTTTGTTTTTAGCATTTAAAGATGTTTCTGGCAGAAATTTTGAGACATCTAACAAATAATACCGTGGCAAATAGGGATTGTTTGACTGCTTCATTTTCTATTATCCTTTTACTTTCCTTCTTTATCTTATTGTTCCAGCTAGTGCTTTAAGCACAGTATTGAAAAAGAGTGTGGGTAGTTGATAGCCCTGTCCTTTTCCTTATTTCAATGGGATTGCTTCATATTTTTCTAGGTGTAGGATGATATTGACTGTGGGTTTTTTTATATATAGTTTTTATTATGTTGAGATACTTTCTAGTCCTACTCCCTCTAGTAGTTTTATCACAAAGGCATGTTGAATTTTGTCAAAGATTTTTCTCTAAATCTATTGAGATGATCATGTGACTGTTGTCTTTAAGTCTATACTTGTATGGTTTATTACATTATTGACTTATATATGTTGATCCATCCATGTATCTTCTTGATAAAGGCCACAATCTCCAGGGACTTCCCATGTCACATCCAACCTCCTTACCCAGCCAGATCCTGCACATTTTTCTCTGGAGTAACTTAGCACGATAAGTCTGCCTGATCTTCCCCACTTTGAATTCGCCCTAATTCCCAGATCTACCCACAAACTCCAGGCTTAGACCAGGAAACACATCCTGCATACTGGCCCAGTCCCCTGTGTCTACCTAACTTCATTCCACTTAAGCCATATCCAACCTCTAGACACACCCAGAACTGAACATCCTCTCCTCTGCCACAAACTGTTCTGTCTACATCAGGCACAGAACCAAATAGAAGTGTGCATCCCCAGATTTCATTGCAAAAATTACAAACAATATGAAAGATCAAAGCAGCATCTCCTACCCTCCTAAAAAATCACCACTGTTATTGAAATGTTTGCTGGTAAGAATTATCTAGATAAAATTCAGCACAAGTACTTTAAGAGAACAATCATAAGCTTCATCAATGAATTCAAGACATAAAGAGGCTAATGGAAATAATGGAGACAATGCAGGATTTGAAAATGGAATTCAGTCAACAGATAAAGCATTGGAGAAGACTCCAGCTTAAATGAGGATGGAATTGAAAAACACAACATCCCAACTAGAAAACTCAAAGAAAAGCTTTATAAATGGAATGAAGCAAGTAAAAGAAAGAATATTTTTTGAAAGCAGCATTAATAGGAGTCCAAGTACTGAGAGAAGAAGTGGACACAAGCCCCCATCCCTAACTCAGAAGCTATCTCCAATTAATCACTGCTGACAAAGGAAAAATTAGTTTTCACCAACAGAGTCTCACTGGATATATGAACCACATTTAAGTGCAGGCACCATGGCCAGCAGTAGATAGCCAACACAAAATGAACTCAATGATATTTTTCAAATTTTTTGTCCTTTTTTATATATATTATAGTTTCCAATTTTCTGTCTTTATGGGATTTTTGTACGTCCAAATGTCATGTCATTCAGGCAGTGGCCTTTATATTTGTTTAGTATGTCAGATTAAGACCATATTTAACTGCATAGTGATACAATTATCAATCTCTTTTTAAGAATTGGTTTTCTTTGCATACCATTATTCTGAAGAAAAAGAAACAAAACAAAAGCTACTTCTATCAGTAGAAAGTTTATTATTTCAGGGAGCGTAACAAAACCCACAGCCCCTCAAAAGAATGCAAACAAAAATCTTTCTGGCTGTCAAACTCATAGGGTTTATCATAGTCAGCCATGTCACAGGAAGAGAGCTGTACTATGAAGCTTAATATTGTCATCAGTTCTGGTTAGAAAGCCTTAAAATGTATCTCTACTCTTCAAAACTTAAAGTAATAAAAACAGACATCAACAAAGATTTCCCTCTTCTTCCTACAGAACTACCTGTCATGATTATTTTCCTTCAATTTTCTACATTTTGGTTTTATCAAAAGTTGGAGGAGTTTTGCCCACCACACTCACATTCTCCCTATTAGTTTCAGACAAATATTTGGGCAACATACTAGCCACATGTCTGGATTAATTAAAATGCAATCAGTCACAAGATGTCCAAGTAAATTTTGGCATGGTATTATTAAAACTTTGTAACTACTATCTTCTGGGAACAACTGACATAAATGCTAAAATCTAGAAAAGTGTACAACATGAATTTAAATTTGAAAAACAATTTCTTATAAACTGTAAAGTGATGACTTTTGAATTAATAATGGTGATGTATTGTCATTTCACAAATTATATTTTGATCAAGCCTTATAAAGAAAAAATTATCACCTGTGACATGACAGTAGAACTGACAACCAAAATAGGTGACTCCCTGCTACTCACCAAGGTTCAAAAACCATAAAATGTAACAAAAATTTACCGTATATATCAAAACAGGAAATTTTGATTTATTTATTTGAAGCACCTTCTATTTGCACTTTCAGAATATCTTACTGTAGTTCTTAACTAAACGTAGTAAAGAAAAAAAGACTTTTTTTAATGCAGAGCAGATATGAGGCAGGTCCTTCCTCTTCAGGGAACCATTGGCCATTTGGCTGCTTTCTCTTCTGAGACACACAGGAACTCAGTGCTGCTGACAGCGGAACAGCACTGTGAGTGTGAGATCCTTTTTCCAGTAGTTACTCTGGAAATCACCCAAAACCAATTGAAGATCAAAAGGCCGTTGCAGGTTTCCACTCCAAAGGACAATGTATTGCTAAAGCATCTGATTTTGCACAATGAAATAACATTCGTGAAAACCAGGCATTCTTGGGCACCGTAAATGGAAACCAGCATAACCTACCAAATATTAGGTGTTTCAGTCATTTGTATTGTATTCGTATTATGAACATTCAGGTATCTGATCCCACATGAAGTCTCCTTAAAAATGAAATTCACAGATGTCGATTTAAATTTAGAATTCTCAATATTTTAATGAAAATAGATTTATATCACTAAAAAATGACTGCAGACATTCATTTAGCCATCATGTACAATATCTGTCTGATATTAACATTTCCATGGTCATTTCTTTGCACTGAGCTGCTATCCTTGTACTGCATCATGAATTTTCTTCCACAAACTTTGATACTTCCTTAGTCAGACTTTATTTACTATATAATTTAGAGGGATATGGGCATGAATGTGTAGGGGTCATTTATCTCTTTAGGGTTATCCAATTTAAGTGCTGTGTACAAGAAATATTTGTGCTGTCAAATTTCATCAGTTTTTGCAATAGTCAAATCATCATATCCCAGCTGGATAACATCTGCTGAGTATACTTTCTTGCCAGCTTTTCAATAGTGCTCTTTACCTATAGGTCCAAAATATTTGTGTTAGCATTTAATATCTCAAGGCCCCAGTGATAGCACTACTACTATTTTTATTATCATTTGATAAAATCAAACTTTTTTTGGATTTTTTACTCCAATAAGAAATACGCTTAAACATGTAATACCTCAGGTGAAGTAACTCATTTATAGTCTATGTTATTATAATATATATTATGCACATATAATACATATATTCTAAGTTATCTTATAAAATAATATTCTGCCCTATGACAGTTTCAAGCATCCTTGTTGCTAGTTACGTCCTTTTCTTTCCTCTATCTCTGTCTTACCCTTATTCAACCATCCTCAGCTATAGCCCTCCATTTTTCCCATCACCCCTTAGTAGCAGCTGCCTCATATCCCCAATTTCTGGAACCCCTTTCCTTCCTGTCCCTCCATGGCCCCTTCCTATGTTCCCAGCTTCTGATACTTCACATCATGCACTCAAATCTAAAGATTCAGAGCTGGGATCCACAAATGAAAGAGAACATATGATGTTTGTGTCTTTCTGGGTCTGTGTTTACTCACTGATGGTAATTAAAGAAAAAAAAAAAACATCAGTTTCAGAGAAGGGGGACAAGAGAGAAGCTTGAGGCAAAGGAGGGGTTTAAGGGTAAGGTAGCCACAGTGCTCATTCACAAACTGCTCAAAAATGAGCAAAAACTTAAAAGAGAGATAAAATAAAGTCAGGAAGAGAATAAACTCTGAGAAGCTGTAAAGGAATATTAGACATTTTAATAGTGCACTCCCAGAAGCCCTGGTGAGAAGACAAGCTAAGTTGGAGTGACAGGATGCTGTTTCAGATCCAGCAACATCTAACTAGACGAAGAAGGGTAGGAGAAATTCTCCATGACTTTTTCTGAGGCCCTGTCTTCCTTCTGTCTAAGTGATAAGTTGTTAAAAGTGGAATCGGGCTCGCAGGTACCACCTCTGCTTTCTAACTATACAGCAAGGAGAAAAGAGAAAAGCTTCCTGTCTTGGGAAGTTAATTCCAGTCTACAATTGTAACTATACCCCACTTAGCTCCCACGCTGGTGAGGGTATCTTCATAGGACCATACTATAAGGGAATCTGGCAGTATTATCTGAGTCTCAATACCTAGAACACAGCTGTGACTCCCAAATAGTGCTTTGTATCACCAGAAAGGGAAATAATGGTCAGGGCACAGCACAATCCGTTCAAAACACATTGCTTGTTAATTACACAATACCTCCCAAGAGCTATGATTTTGAATACAGGGACAGCATATAAAAGCCTGCTGTGCTGGTGGTCTCTGAGCATAGGAGAGGAAAAATAAAGCAGAAAATACGTGTGCTATTACAGATAATAACAGTCTCCTAAGAAGGACAGGGGATGGACCAAATTTCATGAAGGAAATTTGGGAGTAGGAAATGTTGGATTGTTCAAAAGCCTTAGCCTCTGTTTTGTTTGTTTTTTTTAACGAATTTTATTCTGAAGGTCATTCATTATCAGTCAATGAAGAATTATAAGCTAGAAAAATGAGATTGCTGAATATGCTTTTGGAGAGACAGTTCTTTATGAACTCTCTCTGAGGAGAACAATTTGTTTTGGAAGCTATGACACTGGAAATAGAAAAATTTGATTGAAGTAAATCATTTGACATTTAAAAATGAACTGTCAGAATAGCAGTAATTACTTAATTTTAAGAAATCTGTATCTTTAATATTCTATTATATAAGTAAATTCAGTGCATACCCTCCCTTCTCATGTTGACCTCCTCTGTGTAAACTGAGTCAGATAGCAGATGCAGCTGAAGTGCATCAGATTTTCACTTGGTTTACACAGTTGACTGTTCTCTAACTGAAGAATGCCCCTCCATGAAAACCTTGCTATGTCCACATATTCTAGAGCAATAATAAGTAATTTTATTTGCTTATTTATACAGTTGCAGAAGTTTCCCTGACATAATATTGTTTAACTAGAACTTTGACATCTAGAATAATAATGCAGTGCACACAATATTCTTGTAACTACATGGTAATTATTTTATAAAGAAATGCCAAGGGCAATGTAGAAAATGTAAAACCCCCAGCAAGAGTTTTTTAAAAGCCTCCTCCCAACCTCCTCTCATTCCCACGCCATATACATGCACACAAATATACACAGAGAGATTTTCTACCATAAAATAATCTATATCCATAATAAGAAAACTGAACTTTAAAAAGGTACCCTTATGTTGAAATTATCCCCTGTTTCGAGTGTAAATAGCCTTATATTTATACACTTTATATACTTTATGTGTGCATACTTTATATACTATGCTTAACTTCCCAGCTTAGGCCCCAAGTGTATGTACTTCCAAACAGAAGTTCTAATGGCTGTTCTTCTGTGAAAGAGCTACCTATTCACAGTGTCTACTCTTCAGAGGGAAGAGTTCTTGATTTTTTTCCTATGGGAAATTATTTTTTTCAGATACCTGAATGCCATGTTTATTGTTGCTCCATTCACATGGTCCATAATATGTTTTTGTTTTTGTTTGTTTGTTTGTTTTTTTGTTTTTGTTTTTGTTTTTGTTTTGTTTTTCGAGACAGGGTTTCTCTGTGCAGCTTTGCGCCTTTCCTGGAACTCACTTGGTAGCCCAGGCTGGCCTCGAACTCACAGAGATCCGCCTGGCTCTGCCTCCCGAGTGCTGGGATTAAAGGCGTGCGCCACCACCGCCCGGCGCTGGTCCATAATATGGAATCAGCTTAGATGTTTATGAACAATTGAATGGATAAAGAAAACAGACATAAAGAATGAAATCCTTTCATTTGTAGCAAAATGGGTGGGAGGGAAGAACATCATGTTATGCAAAATAAGCTATGCTCACAAGTAAACAGTGTTCACGAATATGTGGAAGTTCAAAGTAGTAATTTGAAAGCAAAAGAGTGAACACTAAAGCTTATTTAGGGTGGGGAGAAGGGACAGAGACTTCGTAAAAGCTAGAGATAAACATGTACAGAAACGTTCTGTCGAAATACCCTAGTTCATACAATTAACAGTAATTCTGCTAATAAATAACTTCTTATAGATAGTCTTCCATTTAATCACAGAAGGAAAAATGGAAAACCACACACCTTCCTTTTTGTAGTCCAAAGCTAAAGTGAGTGTCAAATTTGCTTCTTTAAACTATGTATACACTACAAAATATTTTAGATACACTAACCCCATAGTGTAAGGTTATCCTGGAGTAATGCAATTCCTATATAAAGAGTAAGAATAAAGCCCATTTCATGAAGTAAGTGCATAAGATAATCCATTACCAAAATAAATGGTTTATGAGCTGCATATCCATATCTTCATACCAATAATAAAAATGGTAAAGTTTTCTTAGACAGATAATAACATTGCAGGACATTGTGAATAACTCTTTTGTACAGGAATAGCAACAACTGCCATTCAGAAGAATGACATTGAACCCCTACCACAGATCACACACAAAATTTGGCCCAAGTGATCACAGACCTAAACACAAGAACTAAAAGAATAAAACTCTTAGAAAAAGTTAGGAGTATTTATTCATGAGCTTGAGGAAACCATGTGTTTTCATCCAAGTCTAATAATCTAATCTTACTGGATAAAATAGTATGTTCAAATGAAATATTAAGTTCCATAAGGGTCTCAAATAGCCATCAACTGATAAGTTGGGGGAAATGTGGCTTGTCTCCACACTGAAACAGAATAGAGCAGTGAAATACTGCCTGACATAATGTTCATGGTCTTCAAAAGCATCATCCTAAGTAACAGAAGCCTGGGTAACAGAAGAAGAGTAACATGACTCAAGTTTTACAAACACTAAAAACAAACAATTCAGAGACACACACAGGAGGAAAGTGGTCATCTGTGACTTGAGACAGTAAAGTGGAAATTTTCACTCCAGCCCATAGAATTTCTTTAGGAGATTATTAAATGTTTAAAATTAAAGTATGGCTGGGTGTGGTCTCTACATAGTGAGGTCCAGGCAAGGTAAGACTATATAGTGAGAATTTGTCTCAAAAGAATAAAATACAGAGTATTAGATGATTCTGAAAATATATTGACAAGAAATGTACACTTGAATAGATGAATTTTATGGTTTGTAAATGATGTCTTGAGAATGACGCTTAAAAAAAGTTCTCTAACATCAGATGTGGTGGAGCAGACCTACAATCTCAACACTTAAGAGGCTGAGGCAAGAGAATATTAAATTCAAGGCCAGCCCAAGTAACATAGTGAGACTGTATGTATAAAAGAAATAAAATAATACTCTATTTTTATATTGTTATGCTATAAGAATCCTTTTATGTGTCACTGACCCTTTGATTTTTCTGAATGCATCATTGTTCACAGCAAATGACTGTACAGATACAAGTATCAGCTTAAATTAGTAGACTTTATGCTCAAAATGAAATTCACATAGGACCCAGGGTACACACCTACCATCCTAGATTCTCAGGAGACTCGGGAGACTGAGACAGGAGGTCACAGACATAAGGCTTGCTTGGACTACAGAGTGAACTCAAGATAAGTGTGTTACCTTCGTTAGGTCCTGTTTCAAACTAAAAAGTAAAAGGATAGCTGTGGCTATAGTTCAGTGGTAGAGTGTTTGTCTAGAATGTGCAAGGCTCTGTATTCAGTCCCCAGTTCTTGACTCTGAGAAATTCACAGTGCAATGTCTTCACAAACTCATCTTGAGTGAAGTATAAGTGATGACAAAAAGTTGATTGATAATTTCCTTTTTTCCACAGGAGATAATCTATGCTTTTGTTCTACCACCCTCTCACCAGTATCTCCTCCAGAAAGTATGCATTCACTAATATATGCAACTTAAAACTCAGAAAACCTGGTTACTATACGTTAATGGATTTAGTGAGAGCATATGAAATCGGGCTGCACCTCCTCGTCTGAAGGAATGACATATCTCACACTGAAAGACAAAGGGGTGAAATATGAACAGGGTGGAAAGTTACCTTGGAATCACTGCAGTCCAGCTATACTTTGACTTAATGTCTCATACCTGAACTCTAGGAAGCATCTCATTTCTCTGTTTTGCAATTCTGCCATGGTTCACCTGATGGGATGCATTTTTATAAAAGAAATGAAAGAAACCCCATAGGTTCTATTCCTTTGCAGGAAATTTTGCTTTGGCTCATTAATGTTTTCCATCTCGTTTCATACTTTCCACTGAAAAATTTGCCCAGAGCAATTTTTAACAAATAAATAAAATAAGATAAATGGAGTTCATTTGCTTGCATCTTTTTAAAGAAAAAAATAAAATTAAAAGAAAAACTTTCTATGGATCACAAATTTAGAAAATTTATGTGACAAAATTGAATGACTTAATAACCTAATGGAGTTACTTTATTTACTGCTGCCTTGAAAGTGGGATATCTGATAAGTAAAATTATTCTTATTCTCTTTCATAAAAAAAATCTAGACATCTAAAGCAAGTGCATTCTTCACAGCCCCTTTGCTTGCAAATTTCTGATTGAGTAACAAAGAACTTAATTCTGATTTCATAATTATTTCCTATGTGAATATAGAAACAATCATAAAAATAATACACAGCAGGCTTATTGTGTAATGCTTATGAACTTATTATTTACAGATTAGCAACAAGGACCAAAAGCCTGGGATTCATTCTGAGTCAGTCCCCAGGCTCAGGAAAGCTGCCCAGGGCAGATGGAGTCTCATCTGTGAATGCTCCATTTGCTTTGCAGCCGAGAGACTAAGGCAGTGAGGCCACCCTGGGCTTTATGTCTCATTGGGTTAAAGTGTCAAAGGATGTGCTGCTTTCAGAGAAGACCTGGAAGAGAGCCCAGGCTGTTCCACTCCCTTTCTTGGCTTAGGATATTGCATTCCAGTGCATCCTGTAGCTGTTCTCAGTACATATATAAGCTGGAGCATAACTGTGTTGGTCTACAGTCACCCATGAAACTCTCTACAATTGCTGAGATTGTAGAGTAATGGAAGGAAATACTTTCATCATTAAAAGAGTCTTGATTTCTTTTATAATTACCTGGATGTTGTCACCACCCCCACCTCCTCCTCCTCTTCTTCTTCTCCCCTTACCCTCCTTCTTTGTTTTAGCTCCTAATTTAATTCCACATTTCTCCCTTGTCTTTCTCTCCTTCAAACCCTCCCATGTATCCCTCTCCACTCTCCTTCAAGTTCATGGCCTCTTTTTCACTAATATTTATTGCATGAATAAAATGTATATTATCATGTATGCATATATATGTATAATTATAATATAATATATTCATATAATATAACTGAGTATAACTCTTTCAGTATATACACATGTTTTCATGGCTGACCATTTGAAATTGGACAATAAATTGGTGTACTCTTTTTTGGCAAGGCCACTCTCCTGTTCCCAGCTTCCCTCAGTTGCCTATAGTTCTTTGCATAATAGGGACCACTACAGAAAATCACAATTCATAAAAATTCAGAGTTGTGAAAGCCGGGCGGTGGTGGCGCACGCCTTTAATCCCAGCACTCGGGAGGCAGAGCCAGGCGGATCTCTGTGAGTTCGAGGCCAGCCTGGGCTACCAAGTGAGTTCCAGGAAAGGCGCAAAGCTACACAGAGAAACCCTGTCTCGAAAAAACAAAAAACAAAACAAAACAAAACAAAACAAAAAACAGAGTTGTGGAACCCAGCCCCAATGAATACATCTACACAACACCCCTGCACCTCAGGCTATGGAAACATTGCATGAGAGGGAAAAAAAGATTGTAAGAGCCAGAGATTCAGGGAGTTTGCTATGAGATTGTTTCTCCTAGTAATGTCAGAAGCTGCACACTAGTAATGTTAGAAGTCTCACTAGCATGACTGCCCAAAGAACATGCCAAACTGGATGGATAAAAGCCCATGAGGCCTTTCAGCACTTCATAATCATCCACCATCAGATCTTCCTGAAACTTCCTTTGCTCATCTTTGGAATTGTTCAGCTTTCTATTATTGTGGCGAAACTCTTGCCATAAGCAACGTAAAAGGGAAAAAGCTTATTTTAGGATGCGATTTCAGAAAGTTTCAGGCCACGGTTGCTTGGTCACATTGCACCTGCCACAAAATGTGTCAAGAGTATATGTGTGGGTGCTGGAGTGTCTCAGTTACTTTTCTATTGCTGTGATAAAACACAAGGACAAAAAGAAACTTGGGAAGGAATGCTTTTATTTCATCTTAAAACTTCAGACTCCACTATGGAGGGAAGTCAAGACCAAAACTCAAGGAAAAAACCTAGAAACAAGAATTGACGTAGAGACCATGGAGGACATGTGATAATACCGCTTACTGGACTCAACCCCATGAATTGGCCACTCTGCTTTCTTATACAATTCAGGGCCATCTTCCCAGAGTTAGAACCACTCACAATGGCTTGGGCCTTACCAAATCAATCATTAACTAAGAAACCATCTCAAATTTGCCTACAATCTTTTTTAATTAATTATTTTACATCCCAGCTGCAGTTTCACCTCCCTCCTCTCCTCCCAGTACCTCCCCCAACCCCTTCTGTCCCCATCCCAAATCTACTCCTTCTCCATTTCTGTTCAGGAAAGGTTGCCTATAATCTTAAAGATGGACTCTCTCAGTTGTAGTTCCATCTTCTCAGAAAATAAAAAAATAAAAAGGATAATTGGATAAGTGACCTTTGTCAACTTGACATAAACATATCATTATTCCAGTATATTTTTTGTTCATTTCCAAGATCTTATATTAACATCACTATCCCAATATAAACTACATTCCAAAGTTTAAAAGTCCCGTAGTCTTTAAAATATAAAATATTTTAAAATTCCTATTTATTTCAGAATTCAATGTCTCTCTAAAAATATCCAAAGTCTCTCAAAAATATCTAGTCCCAGCCAGGCAGTGGTGGCACATGTCTTTAATCCCAGCACTCAGGAGGCAGAGCCAGGCAGATCTCTGTGAGTTTGAGGCCAGCCTGGGCTACAGAATGAGTTCCAGGAAAGGTACCAAAGCTACACAGAGAAACTATGTCTTGAAAAAAAATTCAGTCCCTATAAAACCCCAAAGTATCTATAAAACTCCAGACTCTAATAAGTACGGATTCCTATAAAAATCAACAGTAAGTTAGATATTTTATTTCTCTAAGAGAGAAGAACCAGAGCACAGTTAATCAAAATAAAAACAAACTTGAAAAATATAAAGAGTTATATGCTTGACATTTGGGATCCCAGCAAGATAATATGGGCTCCAAAGGACCTGGGCCACTTCTCTGGCTCTTCCCTCTGCAGCATATAAAATTTGTCTCATAGGCTCAGAACAGCTCCAAATCGCAGCTTCTGCTGTCCTTGGAGCCCATCCCATGACACCGGCATCTTCAAAATGTTGGAATTTCCGTCTCACCTGGGCTGTACCTTCAACAACAGCCTCTTGTAGGCTCTCTTCAGATATCCTAATTCCTGCATATGATCTCACATGTCAACCACTTCCCATGACCTCTTCAATCATGAGATTTTAAGTGAAACTGAGGTTGTACTTTTGACAATGGCCTCTCCTGGCTATTCCCAGTACCAAGCCTCAAATGAACTCCATTTCCTTTCATGCCTTCGAAACCAGCACCACCTTGGAGACTCTTATACATTACCAAGTTAGGTTGTGAGCATAAGATACAACCTTGGCACCACCTGTACCATACCTTCTGGGTGCTGACCCTGAGAAAATATTCCCAGAAGATTTTTGACTCAATGATGCCTATCTTTTCGTAATCAAATCTAAGTTCTCAGCTCCCAATAACCAGCACTGATTGTCCCAGCAAAGCAATGGCTTTACATTAATGGTTCTGGTCTCTCCTTAATTATAGCTAATTACTCATACCAAGATAGCCAGAGCCACAGATTCTTAATTCAAAATATCATATAAGTAGCCTGGATAGAGTTTTAACTAGTCAAAATACAGAGGACAATCAACCACGAATTGCCCAACCCTAATTGTACCATCTACAATCAATCCATACACTTAAGGCTCGGGAAACATCATGGAAGTGGAGATGAAAAGAGTGTAAGAGTCAGAGGACCAGGAATGTCTACTATTAATTCTCTTTGCTATATATGGCAGGGAATCTGTACTCATGAAAACTTCAAACTATAGACCTGAATTATAAAACACCAGTTGACATGATAATGAGGATGGAGTAAATAATACAGGGCTCCACCTCTAGTTGAAGAACTACAAGTATTAAGGGCTACTGATCAAGGAGTAATCAGTCTTCTCCAGGGATAGGCTTCCACGTGGTTTTCTTAAATACATGTACATGAGAAACTCTAAATGGTCTCAGCAGGATATATGTATATGTGTGCACTAAAGACAGCACAGCCCTTAGCAATACACGGTTCTGGAAGACAGAGACAGTACTCTGAGTTCATTTCAGGAATGAACATTTTTTCCACTGCTATCTATATATTGTTTGGCTGGCTTCTAATGACTGTATTGCAAGCGGAACTTCAGCTTACAGTCTCTTAGACCTGTTTGAGTTCTTTTTACATTCCCTGTTATCGTGGTCTTTTTTGCCCAAAAGGACACTACTCCTTGGCTTTATCTCTTGCCTGCCAGTTTCTGCAGTCACATGGCCACAGCTGGGACAGGCTTTGTGCCTATAAAAGGAACTGCTGAAGACCTTCTGAACCCCAGTGTGTGTCATCATAATAATTGTTATTAAAGAATGTTAAAGAGGTTATGAATTTGAGAGAGAGTGGGTGGAATATTGGAGAAATTATAAATAAAAATCCAGTTTTTGTTGACAATTGAATGAAAGGCAATAGGGTAAGAATTGAGGGCTGGTCATGAATTCCCAGCTACATATAATATCAATAGAGTAAATAAGGAGAAATATCTTCCTTGTACAGTCTACTGAACTGCAGACAGAGGCAATAAAGGAATCTTAAAACAGCCCTGGAGAAAGTATTGTAAAAGAAAGGCATTGCCCATGCCCATCCAAACAATGGGATCTAGATAGCACTGAAACCTTTCCTTTAATGTTGAGATTAAATAAGTCAGTTGCAACAACCAAATGGAATGGGGTGTATTTTTCACAAGTATCTGTGCCATTGCACATCTTGTAATGAAAAATTCCTATTCCTGTCTTTTGTCTCATTTAATATCTGACTGTTTCGTCTCCACTATGTTAAATGGGATTTTTATTAATTTGGGTATTAACCCTAAATAAGATGTATGTTTTGCAAACATACTTGCCAGATCTGTAGATTGTATTTCACTATTGATTAGTTCCAACTGCTATGCAGAGGCTTCCGAGTTTATCACTCTTCTTTTTTGACATGAAATCTCATTGCTACCTATACTGTCTATGGAGCTTCTCCTATCATAGTCTTACATTTATTCCCATTTCAAATTCTTTCACAAATTTTTTGACTTTGTTTTTTTATTTCTGTGGAATGAGGCTCTAATTTTATTTTCTTCTTATAAGCACCAGTTCTTCTAGTACCATTTATGGAAGAGATTATCTTGTCCCTTTTGTGTGTTTTTGGAATTCTTGTCAAGAATCAATCAATTGATCATAAATATCTGCATACTGTCCCAAACTCTCTGTTCAGTTGGCCCTTGTGTCTATTTTTGTCAGTGCTATGCTACTTTGATGCCTATAGCATTTACATCAAGTGGAGTGACGGCTCCAGGGTTGAAAGATGATGTATCCTTTTGTTAAGCATTTCAGCAGTTGCTTGAGGATAGAGAAGTGTTGGTATCGGACATGAAGAGAATGTGGATGTTCTCTGGAGAACAGGCCACTGGGGTCTCATACATCCCTACTGGATGAATGATAAGAGCAGCCTCTACCTGTCTTTCCTGTTTCTGGTCATCTCTTAACATCCCAGATATGAAGAATAATCAGTGATCTTTTCTGTGCAGACTTTCTCCTGCCCCCTCCACTTCCTTCTTTATTCCTTCCCCATTGTATTACTACAGCTCTGCAATGGGTCCTTGAGCCTTCTCGGGATAGTCTTGTTTTGGGGTGGCTGTCTATATTTGTTCTTTGCAGAGTGAGAAATCTGAAATCTACAATACCATTTTGGTGACAACTTCTCCTCACTCTTTAATTTAAAGCTCCTTGACTCAAGTTGTCTTTAAATCTTTCAAGTAGTAGTTTGCATAACTCTTTTCTTCTCATGATTTGCTGGTTGCAATGTGTTGTAAATTAGGAAATAAGATAAGCAGACTTATCTAAATGTGTGTTTATAAAGTAAACAAATTACTTTTGAATAATGGTTTTTATGTAATGCTATAATTTCTAATGTAATATTATAACTCACACTTAATATAAATTTAGATACATGGCTTGATTACTCAAACTTTTGTAAGTTCCTTTAAAATATTTCTTCAGTTCACACCATGATGAATCTTTTTCATAATTAATAAGGAAAGCAGAGCAAATATAATAAAGAAAGCAAAAGTCAGAATCTCCAGTGGCATTACGTTGAATGTTTTACTGTGGAAACACATACACTGAAAACTTTGGACCTGGGAGTTGAAACATGAGATACTCTCCAGAGCTAAGGGATGCTGACTTCCTAGACCTACAGGAGACCATGCAACTTACAGATCTTAGTGCTATAGTAGCCTCCCCATTCTTTATACCCATGCTTTATACATCCAAATTTCATTTCTGTTGTAGTAATTAATAACATGAGAACAAGCTACTTAGGAGAGAACTAGTTAGGCTTGTAATTCCAAGTTACAGTCCATCACTGCTGGCAAGTCACAGTGGTAGGAGCTTCACATATCTGGTCATATCACATTCATAGTCAAGAGCAGAGAAACAAATGAATGCATGCCTCCTTTTTGCTCAGCTAACTTTCATTACTTTTGTACAACCCAAGATCCCAAACCAGGGAACAGTACTTCTCATTTTCATGCTGAGTCTTTCTATCTCAATGAAGATCATCAAGAAAATTGCCCACAGACATACCCACATAATCTAGACATTTTCTGATTGAGATTCTTCATGGTGATTCTAAATTGTGTCAAGTTGACAATTAAAACCAACCACCACAGGGTCCCAGCACTTGAGGGTGAGAAGGAACCTGTAACAATAAATGGCACCACAAACTGTTTCTCTGCTTGTCTGCTAACACCACTTGTCAAATGTTCAGGGTTACGAAAACATCCAAAGACCAGCATAGGAAGGCTTTGTATCCATGTAGAAGAAAGGAACCCAACCACTTCATGGTAATGCTCTTCTATCAGGATGTAGTTACATTTGGAGGAAGCATCTCAAAGAGGTAAACATGTGGTTAGATGTCTTCATTATAGCCTTCCTTTAATAAATTATGGCTAATTTCCTTTTAAGAAGCAATTGGACCTGTAGATGCTCAGGGCCACACAAGACACAGACCAAAGAAATATAAGCTAAGGAAAGAGGCACTCATATAAAACCAAGCCAACCAACACCTTGATCTTTAACTGTTATCCTGCAACAGTGAGGAAATCAATTTCTGTTGTTTGGACTCCCTGTCTCTGTTGCATGTCTCCAGCAACCTAACAGCAGAGGACAACCCTCTGTTGCTGCATCTGCAAATGGGGGCCCAAGTTTTACTCTATTAAGGAAAATGCAGCAAGCTAGGAACCTTACAGTCATATTACACATTTAACTCCATTGCTTGTCAAATACTTGTGAAACTGTAAATTGAGTAAATATCTTGGATGAAAATGCCACAAAGCTGGCTAATAGGCAAACTGTTCTGCTGTGGACTTTGCTAAATTCTTCCCCAGTGAGGCTGCCTTCATTTTCAATCTTATTTTTCCATTTATTTTACCTAAAACCATAGATACATTTCTCAATTACTCTGGCTTAGTTTTCAATAGTAAAATATGGAGAATTATGACTGTCTAACAGTGGTACTGTAAGAATAATATTTATTATGGAGACTGCCTTATCACATATAGGCAATAACTGAAATATAACATATTTGGGGAAGAAATCTATCCCTTGGCTAGAATTACCCAAGGATAAACCAATTCATGTGGATAAGGCATTCAAATTAGCTTTTTTTAAAATCATAATTAAGTATGGAGTATTTCTGAGCTATAAAATAAGGCTATAGAATAGAAGATTCAAAATAACTGATTTAATTGTATTTTTAATTAATACAGCAGTAAGATAACTAATAATCAAAGGAATATGTTGCAATTTAGTATAAAATATTGGCATAACATGCTAACCTTGTTAAAATTTGTTTAAAATATTAATAAGTAAACATTAATATATGAAGATTAAATGGAAAAGTTTAATTTCAATGAAGTTTTGGACTCATCTATTTTGACTCATGTATTTTCTAATGAATTCTCCCAGTTCCAAGAGTTTTTAACAGCTGAACATAGACATTACATTTTATAGATAGAAAATTTTGCTTAGTGCTAAAGCACACACAATGTACCTTTGCTGGAGGCATTTTTTTTTATTTTTCAGAAAGCCCTGGTGTGGAATGTACTTTCAGTGATATAAAAATAAAAACAGCAGATAGGCAAGCACTAGGCAGCACTAAGCAATATTACTTTGCAAACACTCCCCTGAGATGTAACTAATCTGCTTCATTTAGCCTAGAAGAATCATGCAATATTCTTCTCAAAACTATTTAACTAGCTCAAATTCAAATGATAACACAGAACAACAAAGAGTAATTATGAAGACTATTTCCCATCACCTGATATGGCCTGATGTTTAAATCTATTTGTGCAAAGCTAAAATGTCACTGTGTTTAAATCATCATAATGACATTTTTAGTTATAATACATTAAAACTATTTACTCATGAAATCTTGTTTACATTACTTCAAAATAACAAAATTCTTGAAATAATATATTCCATAAATTTATATGTAATATTCTCACCATTTCTATTTAGTTTTGTTTTGATCTGAAAACAATCAAAACAAATTAAAGACAATCTTTCCAAAGAAATCAGTCATTTGAGTAGAAATATATTAACAAGTCTAATATGAAACAAATGAATGCTCCAATCGATGGTAGATCAGTCTTCGGTACACCTCTAGTAGTTCATTGACTTGTTACTATGACAAGACACTTGGTAAAGCAAATTCAGGAAGGAAGAGTTTATCTTGGCTCACAGTTGCAGCACACGGTCCATCATGGCAGAGTGAATGCTCGTACTCAACTCAATTCCCATTTATTCAGTTCAGGACCCCAGCCCACAGAGTGACGCTGCCTGCAATTAAAGTGGACCTTTACACTTCAATTAAACCAGTCTAAACAATCTCTCACAAGCATGCCTGAGGACTCTGGATTGTATCAAGTTCACAATCAATATAAACCATCACACAAGGAAAACTATTTACATTGACTTTAGTGTGACACTTACAAAATATAGAACTGTAATACGTGTTATTGATGGCTAAAACACAAACCAATAACTTCAACTTACATCAGAAGGGTTATATTAATCAATCATGATTCTACATCATATGTTTGCATGTGTCTCAAACATAGCCATTTTGAAATATAGAAATGGTTTCCTAGCTTGTTTTTAGCATATACCAATTACTAAAGACAAACTGTCCAGTCGTTTTATGATATTTATTTATAGTGAATTGCTGTGAATGATTGATTGATAAATAAAATGCTGATTGGCCAGTGGTGGGACAAAGAGAGAGGAGAATTCTGGGAAGTGGAAGGCTGAGTCAGGAGAAGCTGCTGGCTGCTACTGCCATGAGAAACATGATGTAAGATACTGGTAAGCCACAAGCCACATGGCAAGGTATAGATTTATAGAAATGGGTTAATTTAAGATATAAGAACTAGATAACAAAAAGCTTGCCATGGCCATACAGTTTATAAGTAATATAAGTCTCTGTGTGTTTGCTTGGGTCCCAGCAGCTGCGAGACTGGAGGGTGAGAGAGATTTGTCCTGGCTGTGGGCCAGGCAAGACCAGGAAAACTTCAGCTACAGTGAATGCTATGACATCTTTAGGAGAAAAAAAATCACTCAATTTCCTTTTTTTCCCTAAATGTTTCCAAATAATTACAGGTGTTCATTCATTCAGTTTTAACTGCTGCATAAGGAAATACTGTTTATGTACATCATGGTATCAATTTCCTATCCTTGTGTATACTGTTGTTATCAACTGTAAACATTTTTCATGCATCTCCTGTACACCTGTGTATTATACTCTCAGGAGTAACAATGCTAACATATACACATAACTACTCAAAGCTTCACAAAATGATTTCTGCTAGTGTCCAAAGTAAACATGCAAATTAATTACATACCAACATCAGTACAGTAGTTTTCTTGATGCACAGGATCATCAGCTCTTGTTACTATAATACTTATCATCTCAAATGATGTGATAAGCAGTGTCTTTATGGCTTTGAGTAGCATCTTACTATTGAAGCTTAAAATTTGTATTTTATTAATTTCTGTTTTCTCTACTCTAAAATTCTTATTATGGTGCATGCTAAATACTCTCTTGATTTTCTAGTTTCAGCTTATGCATAGTTTATAAACCATTGTCTAAAAATTACATGCTATGTCTGAGAACTGTCATCTGCACAGGTTTTGGGTGTGCTAATTTCCTTTACTCTGCTGCACAATATTGAAAACATAATAGAATTAACTAATTATTTTACAAGATTTACTTGTGTGTGTGAGTGTGTGTGTCCACACATGTGGGTACAAGGGTAGGTGAGCATATGTGTGTGAAGGCCATAAAAGGGCACTGGGTGTCCTCTTCTGTCACTCTCCTGTGTATTGTCACACCTTGTGAATTGTCACATCTTGAGTATTGGCTAATTTTGGTTGTCAGCTTGGCTGCATCTGAAATAACTAACACAAAAGCAATAGGGCAACTCCTGGAAGGGATTGTCTTGATTAGATAATTTGAATTGGGAAGATCCACCCTAAATCTGGGCAGCATCCCAGTCAAAAGAACATGAAAGAAGGAAACTGAGTTTTTTGAAGGGAAAATTTAGATAAATAATCCATGATATAACTATATAATTTATGATAGAAATTAGAAATAAAATGTTATAAAACATGCATACATTTTAAGTTAAAAAAACTTAACCTCCCATTTTTTGTTAAATTGGATACTCATTTCAGTTGTGAAAATCATAAACAGCAATTAGGTGATAAAATAAAACCAAGCAAATTACATAGTGTCACACCTCTCATTTCATTGACCCAGTGATTGATACTTCATTTATACCATCCTGTAGTTTCCTTTGTGTCACATTTATGAAATAGATGATGAATGTACATTAATCAGATGCACAAAGGTTGGTGCAGAGAGGTCTAATATAGAAGCTACATGCCATATGGGGCACCATCTGTTAGTCCCCACACATTTACTTCTCAGAACTAGTTAGAAGAATTATCACCTTATGCTTATTCACCAAAATGTTTGCCTTTTGTATTTGCTTTCTAAAAGCTAACTGTGTTAAACAAGGAACTGAGCTGTCAAGGCAGACTTGCACAAATAGAGATCTTGCCCTTTATCAGGATCTCCTTACATTTCCAAATGTACACAAACTGGGATGTCTTTCTCATCCATGAAAGATCTGGAAGAGTGAGAGTACTGAGTTCCTCTGCATATGTCTTTGGTCTCTAAATGAGAGACACGGGCTACCTTAGACACCAAGGACTATTAAGATAATGAAACACCTCCTTGTTATACACAGTCATATAGTTTATGTATCCTACTCCAGGAAGCCATACTTTTAAAACCATGGAAACAAGTTCGCTTACCCAAGGGCTCCCACAATAGGAAAGTCTTATTAAAAGTATTATGCAAGGACTTCCATAACAATATTTGTTCCTTTTCCAAAGGTGCATTTGTCAATGTATTAAAAGAGCCATGACTGGGTCTGCTGCGAACCTAAGAGAGTATCCACAACAATAAAAGCAGAAGAGCTTCACAGGGCAGCTCCTTTGATTTCTCCAGTATGAAAATCATTGGTTACTGTTCTTCATGGAGGGGGCTTCGAGGTCTGTACCAGCTTGACTCTTCTAAGTCCTATGTCCAAAGTGTTTGCTGCCTTCAGCAATAGGTTCCTAACTTCAAACTCTGGGAGGTAACCAAGGGCAAGGGTAATAGCTTATATTGTTTTCAGGGTCTCTTAGAATGTCCAAATAACAGCTTGAAGGGAGATGTCTCTTGCCCCATTCTAGGTTTTTGTTAGATAGTCCATGGCTCCTGGAGAGACCATGGCTATCTTGTGTGGGGGTAACATATAAATAATATGCTTTCTGAAGTAAGATTATGAAATAATGTTTTTCTATGGCCTTTTCAAACATGTCTTAGTATTAGTTGTTTCTCCTTCCTTCTCCTCTTTTATATTACCCTCCCTTTCTTCTTTCCAGTTAAGTCGTCCATTGTTTTTCCCTTCCCGTTTTCATAGTGCCTTTATCTATGCCTCTAGAATTGTTTACCCCCTGCTCTCTGAGTAGTCCTTTTCTACTTTCCTAGATTCTGTGGTTACTCAAGACTATACACTCAAGCCTAAGGATTTGGAGCTTAGATACACAAATAAGAAAGAACATGCAGTGTTTGTGTTTTTCAGCCTCAGTTTCCAAACTTGGTATTTTCCATTTTGATTTATATATCTTAAAATTTCATCATAAAATCAGAAGATGCCATGCAAGCTGCAAAGGGAGAAAAATAATCCATAGTCTTATACCACAGTAAATTCTGCCATCCACCACCATGACTGGTGTTAAGATGTCTCCAATAGTATAACAGAAGAACTAATATCTTGGAGGTAATCATAGGTATTTAATTAACTTAAGGACCACGGAATAGGAGAAGATTCATTCCTGGTAATGTAACCATAACCAAAACCTTGTGACTAGAGAAGTTATAGAGTGTAAAGGAGCATCTACTATTGCCATTTTCCTAAATCAATATACCTTGCAACTGTATCCTAAATAATTATCCTATACTTACAGAAAATGTAGCTCTTACCCATTATCAAAGAAGCTTCTTTTTGCAAATGATGGAGTCTTATAGAGATCTATAATAATACTGAGAAAAGTGGCCATAGAAAAATAACAAATGAAGTGGAAAGTTTATAAAAGTTAGAAGACCTGGATGCTGCTGTGAGATGGTATCTTGTAGACACAACAGGAATTCTATATCCCTGAACTCTCAAATATAGCTTCTTGCACAGGCCTGCATAATGATCACATTAGTCAACATGCCAAGTAAATTGGGGAAAACTTTATAAGGTCCTGCACCTAGGTAAAGAGTGATAGGCAATCAGTGGCTACAGAGAGAGGAAGAAGCAGTCTTCTCTAGAGACAAACTCCAAGACAGGTTATCCAACCTTAAGTCATCAGCCACAAAACACATGTACATATGGGCAACAGTAATTGGACTCAGTAGGTTATACATACATGTCTCTGTGTTAATAATAATTATAGAAGAAGAGGTCATGAATGGGAGAGAAGATAATGGGGACACAGGGGAATTAGAGTAAGGGAAGGAGAGATGGAAGTGTGCATGCTTGAAATTCTCAACAATTTTTAGAAAAATTAGAAAATATGCTAATAAATTACAATAGGGAAAAACTTTTCTTTAAAATTCAATTGGCTTGGTTTTAGTTCATTAAAATTCATCTTTTTTTTAGAAGAAAATGATTTGTACAGAATTCTGAGTTCTTAAGATGCTGAAAGTTGTATGTTTGTAACATTTCCTCCAGGAATGTTTAAGTTTGTTATAAAAGTTTCATTTTACACTTTACTATACTTGTTATTTTATAGCTGATACTCTATTTTCTTCTAGGTTTTTTACTAGAAGAAAATTCTTCCTACATGCTTTTTCTTTATTTAGGAGGGACTGAAGTGGGACATATTAACACAATGATGAAATAGAACATCCTAAACCTTGATCACATCTTTGAGCATACTTACTCAGAAATATAAAAAAAAATCATAAGGTGAAAATTTCATAAAGTAAAAATTATGCCTACACCACAATCTCTTCTCCTCCTTTTTTTCAGAGTACAAAGGCATAGTTGTTATAGAAATAATCAACCACCTACCACAGATCCTTCAAGTTCTCCAACCCATACATTAAGGAGTTTATGGTATTTATGGTATTAAAATCCATGTAAAATGTTTGGCTATCACCTCCACAAAACAAAAACACAATAATCCATTAAAAGTAATAATATAGTCCAGTTTGCTCCCCACCACAGGAGTTCTGTATCTTTTTTTTCCTAAAGTGTAAAGTTTATTTTCACACTTCTGATTGCCAAAGGAAGAGGAAAGAGTGTCATGCACACATCAGACATTCAAATCCAGACATTATGCAATCACAATGACAAGGATTAATAAAGATTAATTTGCTCTCCATTTAGAAAATTCTAGCACTTCAGATCCATCATTGCTGGGTCTGTAAGAAGAATAATTATCATTTGATTTGAAGTTCACCCTTTCCATTGTTCTACAGCCTGTTGCTGGTCATGTCGGCAATGTTTGTATCAAAGTGTTCTAAGAATACTGTTTCCAAGTTGCTGCTACTACTGGAGTCACAACACCATAAGCAAGAGACACATGCCTCAGATAAGCAGTATCATCCCTAGCAGTAGCAACCTTTCTCCTTCTCCTTCCCTCCCCTCCTTCCTTCTTTGCTCCTTCCTTATCTAGCCTTCCTTTCCTCCTTCTCTCCTTCCTTCCTTACTTATCCTTAAAAAAAAGTTCTGCATCTTGATCTGCTGGCAGTCAGAAGTCTGGGAGGAGATTGAGCATAGGAGACCTCAAAGTCATCCCCACAGTGATATGCCTCTTCTAACAAAGCCGTAACTACTCTTACAAGTCCACATCTCCTAATAGTGCCACTCTTTTTGGGGATCGTTGTCTTTCAAACCACCACATTCTACTCCTCAGCCCCTAAAGGCTTGTAGCTATACCATAACGCAAAAATGCATTCAGTCAAACTTCAAAAGTCCCTATAGATTATCACAGTCTCAGCAATGTTTAAAAGTCCAAAGTTCATAGTCTCTTCTGATATTTATGTAATCTCTTAACTGTAATCCCCTGTAAAATCAAAATCAAAAAGCAGATCACGTGCTTTCAACATATAATGTCAAAGGATATATATATTTTATATATATATATATAACCATTCCAAAACATAGGGAAGGCAGCATAGTGAGGAAATACTGAACCAAAGCAAGACCAAAAAAACAGCTGAGCATGCTCCAAACTCTGTATTTTCTTGGCTGATGTCAAAATACTCTTCAGATTTCTAACTCCTTTCATCTTCATTGACTGCAACATATTCTTCTTCTTGGGCTGTTTCCACTCCCTGTTAGCAGCTCCCCTCAGGAGGTATCCAACATCTTGAGGTCTCCAAGGCAATCCAGAATTCACCTTCATAGCTTTGCACAATGGCCTCTCATGGCCTCCATTCAGTGATACCACTAACACATGCCTGGTCTCAGTGGATTTCCCTAGTCTTAGAAGCAAATTTCATAACCCCTTTTTCTATCCTTGACTCTAAAGCCAAAACCATATGGCTGAAGCTGCCAAATTCTGCTTGCTGGGGCTGGAACATGTCCCTCTGGTTCAATTATATTCACCAGTTTTCTGGTTTTGATGGTTCCGTTCACTGCCTAAGCTTGGCTGTTCTGAAATGGAATCTTTAGACCAGTCTACTCCCAAACTCAGAGATCTACCTACCTCTGCCTCTGGAGTACTGGGATTAAAGGCATGCACCACCATGACCAGCTCTAAGCTTTTCTTTCATTCCTTTTCACAAGTTGGAAAATTAGCTATGAGGGATATTGCCCTGAATTCAACACCCCCTTTATTCCACTTGTTAATCTGTTTATCTTCTTAAACAAAGAACTTAGCTCCATTCTATTTCCTAGTGCTCCTTTTCTCAAATTGTACATTTTGTATTTTTCCTTTCTCAGCTCACTCCTTTTCATTGTAAATCTTCATTAAAATTAACACTAGTAACCACACAACAGAGTTTATACTAGGCTGTTTTGGGATTTCCTCTGCCAATGGAATTAATCCAAAACTCTTCACTTTAACCTCAGGCACACTCTTCAGACAAGTGCCAAAACACATCCTTCACCAGAAGTATCACAAGAATGGTCTGTAGACAACATACTAAAATTCTTCTTCTCTGAAACCTCTTGATCCAGGACCCCACAGTTCATCAAATTACATTCAGCACCACTGTCTTCAATGCTCCTGCTAGTATGGCCAAATAAGAAGCACTTAAAACATTCAACTATTTTTCTATTCCACAGTCTCCAGGTCCATATTCCTTCAAACAAAAACATGGCCAGGTCTATTACAGCAATACTTCACTCCTGTTACTAACTTACATCTTAATTAGGATTTCAATTTCTGTGAGAAGCACCATGACCACAGAAACTTTTATAAAGGAAAACATTTAATTTGGGAGAGTTATAGTTTCAGAAAATTAGTCTATTATCATCATGATGGAAAACATGGTGGCATGCAGGCAGACATGATTCTGGAGAAGGAGTTCAGAGTTCTACATATTGATCTGTAGACAAGAGAAGTGAACTATGACACTGGGCATAGCTTGGGCATAGCTTGGGCATAGGAACCCTCAAAGCCTACTTCCAATATGTCATACTAACTCCAAAAATGCCACACCTTTTCCAGCAAAGCCACATCTCCTAATAGTGCCATTCCCTTTGGGGGTCATTTTCTTTCAAACTACCACAACTTGATTCTAAAAGATTTCTGGGTGACAATGTGGCTACAATGGACATCTACAGGCCAATGGTGAGGCAAAGGAATCTCCAAGTAGTCTGAGCTTTGGCCACTTGGGCCCAGGAAAAATTGATAATAGTTACAGCAGAGTTCACCTGTTTGTTGAGTTTCTTTCTTTCTATCAATCAGAGAAGTGGAACCTAGATGGCTCTGGTGACTGGACCACAACCACTGCCTAACAATGAGAACTCTCTACAGGATCAGGAGACTGTCAGGCTCTAAGAATACAATGGGACTTAAATAGCATTATTACAAAATTATTTAATAGGAATAAACTCAAACCAAGATGGAACTAATGTGTAATGCTAGAGATTAAATGGTAATTTTTAATGAAGAACCTAAAGTCCCACTAGAGATTGATGATACACATATATTGATAACAGTAAGCAAGCTATTGATAAACTTGTAATTAGACTTGACACAGCTGAAGAATTGCTGTACTTTAAAATGAGTGAGTTGAAACTTTCTAAATTGAAATGTAAGGAAAAATGTTATGGAAATACAATGTAAAAAAGAAAAGAAAAAACCCACAGGATTTCCTACTACATAGATACTAGTTCTGAAACATCTAAATACATCAAAATAAATATTTACACTGCAGAATTTAGAAGTACATTGCTATAAGAAACTGACTTTCAATATATAAACTTGGATAAATTAGAAGTCTAATAAATTAAAAAGGCATGAAGAAATATATACCGTACTATCACTAATCAAAATAAATTCAGACTAACTAAATGGATATAACATAAAGTGGACTTAAGAGCAAAGATTATCAAATACAATGACAATGGAGTAAAGGAGTCAAAAATATATAAAAATCCTAAATATATATGTACTTCATAAAACAGTGTCAATGCATGAGGCAAAGCCTGACAGAACAGAAAGGAGCCACCATGCAGACTACACAGTAGCCGTCCATAGGACTTCAAATTCTAGGAGCTGAAAAGATTTATAAAAGAATATAAATATATATGAATATACATATATGCATTCAATAACAATTAATGAAAGAAGATTGGTATATAGGAAGATTTAGAAGTAGCGAAGATAAGGGAGAAATGTAATTATATTATAATCTCAAAAATAAAGATAGGTTAAAAAATAAAAAATAATACACAAGAACTCATTACCACTACCTATCAGTTTGATCTAATTTATACTTGCATAACTGCTCATCCAACAATGGCAAATTTTACGTCTTCAGAGTTTTATGATAATTTTGTCAAGATATACTATAATTTGGGTCAAAAACCACTAGGATAAGTTACAAAGTTGCACTCATAAAAATGGAATTTTAAAGTATTGAAAATTTTCTAACTATTGTGAAATAAGACGTATTTCTGGGCCGGGCGGTGGTGGCTCACACCTTTAATCCCAGCACTCGGGAGGCAGAGCCAGGCAGATCTCTGTGAGTTCGAGGCCAGCCTGGGCTAACAAGTGAGTTCCAGGAAAAGGTGCAAAGCTACACAGAGAAACCCTGTCTCGAAAAAAATAATAATAATAATTCTGAACAAGTGATGAATACAGAAAAAAATCATTGATACTATTTAAAAATACTTTGTATTAAGTCAATGTTAAAAGGTAATTTATCAAGTGGATAGACTCCTTTAGGTGATGTGGGGAATGGGAAGAGTTCAAGGGATAATAACTCAGAGGAAAGGGAGAGAAGTAATGTAATTATATTTCAATCTTAATTTTTTTAATTTAAAAATATTATTTTTCACTATAACCTAGATGCAAAGCAAATATTTCTGGACTCATTTTATGAAGTCAGTATTACATTAAAAGCAAAAACAGCGGGCGGTGGTGGTGCATGCCTTTAATCCCAGCACTCGGGAGGCAGAGCCAGGCGGATCTCTGTGAGTTCGAGGCCAGCCTGGGCTACCAAGTGAGTTCCAGGAGAAGTACAAAGCTACACAGAGAAACCCTGTCTCAAAAAACCAAAAAAAAAAAAAGCAAAAACAATATAAAGACATTTAAAAAGTGAAAACTATGAATCAGTACTCTGCAGTAACACTGGCAAAATGTTTCTGTAAAATGTTAGCAAGTTGAATATGCAATGCATGCAATATGGAAAGACAAACTATGCAAGCTTTATCAGCTTTGAAATATCAAACAACTACCTCGTAATCAACAGGACAAAAAAAAAAGAGCAGGACAAAGAATGATAAGAACAAAACAGCTGATTGCAAAACACTAAGCAAACTTCAATACTTGTTCACAATGAAAGCTTCATCATTTCATCATGAACATCTACAAAACACTATGGCTAACATCATACTTGTGTAAGATTGGAATTTTTTGTCTACATTAAGTTTACTAAAACAACATAATCCCTAACAATCATTTAAACATTTGTCCTTATACCACATATAAGTGTAGTCTTTACCTGTCATCAATGAAACTTGTCTGTAGCAGATAGAGAACACTACAGAGAATCATAACCAATCAATATGCAGAGTTGTGGAACCAAATCCCACTGGATGTATCTACAAAACACTTCCTCATCTCAAACCAGGGAACCATGAAGAAAGGGAAAAAATATTGTAAGAGCTAGGGTACCAGAGACTTTGTTTTGAGATTGTGTCTCCTAGTCACCTAGGAGCTACACCTCTAAAGTCTCCCCAGCATGAGCTGCCCAAACATGAGCAGAATAAGGAAGACACCAATAAACACGCCAAATCCCATGGGAAAAGCCCACAAAGTCTCAATGCTACACAAAGAACTACAGGCAGCTAATTATAGCTGCCAGCTTAATTGGTGGCTCTCCCCAAGGAAGAGTTCACCAACTGGTTGTCCAGGGAAAAGTGGTCATCCCTGAAAATAAAAATACATGTAACATTATATAGACTGAGTTAATTATATATTTGGGAATATATGTCTATACAACTACATATATGTAGGTAATAACAACTGATGAAAAAAAAGAGACCATGTATTTGAATGAAAGAAGGGAGGGATATATGGGAGGGTTTGGAGAGATAAAGGGAAAGAGAAATGCTGTAGAAAACAATCTCAAAACTAAGCACTGTTTAATGAGTACAAAAATAAATACATGAACAAATCTTTAAAAGAAGGAAAAAGCATAGATGTCCCTTTTCAGTACTCTATTCAGCATCTTGTTGGAAATCCTAGCCAGTCTAACAATGTAAGTATAAAAGGAAGAAAATAAATGAATTATCTGCAGATGAAATTCATTTCTGTGCAGAAATCTCCAATGAATAAAGAACCAAAAAATCCCTTAGAGATATAATACTTGTGCATACTATGACTGCAATTTTCAAGATCAAAATTTGAAAGTTCATTTTGTCCTCATAAGACATTCTTGGTTCCCAATTTTCTAATTAATATTAATTTCCAAAGTGATTGTACAAGTTTGCATTCCCACCAACAGTGTGGGAGTGTTCCCCTTGCTCCACATCCTCTCCAGCATAAACTGTCTTCAGTTTTTTGATCTTAGCCATTCTGAAGGGTTTAAGATGGTGTCTCAGAGTCATTTTCAAGAGCCCTCGTGGAACTGGATCAGGCCCTCTGGATAAGTGAGACAGTTGATTAGCTTGAACTATTTAGGAGGTCCCCAGGCAGTGGGACTGGGACCTGTCCTTAGTGCATAAGCTAGCTTTTTGGAACCTAGGGCTTATGCTGAGACATTTTGCTCAGCCTTGGTACAGGGAGGAGGAGACTGGACCTGCCTCAACTGAATCTAGCAGGCTGAGCTGAATCCCCAAGGGAGACCTTGCCTTGGAGGAGGTGGGAATGGGGGGGTGAATTGGGGGCGGAAGGCTGGGGGGTGGGAGGAGGTAGGATAGGGGAATCTGTGGCTGATATGTAAAATTAAATTAATTATAAAAAAATAATAATTAAAAAAAACATTCTTGGAAATATTTTTTTTTTATTTTCAGGAGACCTTAAGAGACAACATTGTAGTGGTCCTAAGAGAGGAGATGAAATGGAAGCTAGAGGTCTGAATTTGCAAACTAGTAATTTATTCTGTGAATACACATGGATATGCAAGTGCAACACAAGGAATATTGGTAGCAAAATTATACTTCACTGGTATCTATGCTAAATGAGTACATTTTAGCTGTTCTTGCTTCAGAAACAAGCCAAAAAAATTTTAAAAAGAAAGAAAAGTGAAGAAACAAACAAAAAAAAACCAATGTAGAATGTGAAGAACTTGGTGTTAATTTGTTTCATATAGTAGACTTTTATTTTACTATAGAAGAAGTGTGGTCTTATGTTTACCACTGCAACAGTGACTTCCAGTCACAGTATATTCTGGTTTGGAGCAGAAATAGATGCTATTGGGTTCTGCAACACTGTTTGAATGCTCCCCAAATGAGCTAGAATCATTCCAGTTCTATTAAATGATTCTTGGAAGTTCAGTGCATCTTCAGCACTAAGTACACATTGTGTTAATTCCATTTGTCGTGGAAAATATTGCAAGATGAAACATATGTCTATCATGTTTAGTTAGGCTCTGAGAAATGTTCTTATTTTTAAAATGTATTTGATACAAATTATGCACAGATTAATGCTAAGCAAGAGCTACACAATGATATCAACTCAATCCTACCTGTGAGTCCACAGCCGTACAAATTTACTTTCTATAGAACCAGAAACTCCATCTTTCATCTTTACACTTCCCCTGTGAGAACAAGTTTTATGAATGCTGTATTTCAGTAACAGGAGAATATTGAAGGAACATGAATCCTTATTTAAGATTTTTAGGATTCACTGGTAATTGGAATAACAACACATGATTTAGCATATAGAGAAACGTTGAAGGATTTGGTGACCATAGTAATAGATTGAGGCTAGTGTGTGACATGCTTATTACAGGCAACCTTCAGCCATACAGAAAAACAGGACAGTAATTAAAATGTTAAGAAATAATCCTTAAAGGATATGTAATGTTTTGTGTGAATGTTACAATTTTCTGAAACCATTTAGATAAAGGAGTATTTTAATGTTTCTGTTCATCTTGTGGGAAAACTAATTAACCAATGCAAAGTACTTATGATCACTTCAGATAATTAACTGCTGGTGTCTGTTGATCATCAGTCAATACTGTTACACAAAATTATATGACAGACAAGAAGATCGCCATGGTCCCCAAAGGCTCACCTTTCCCTGTGGGAGGCAGTGGGCTCTTCAGCCACATCCTGAAGCAGAAACCATCAAGATGCTCATAGTACTGTTAGCTGTGAGAGCCCACAGAGCCCTTGAGCATATCACATTTTATTCACACCACCTGGGCTGTGGATAAAAATCTTACAAGGAAACTGTCGAAGACAGGCTTCCTGGGATCCATTCATGCAGGTTATAATTTTGGATAGTGAGAGTATGATGGTTGTTATTGTTATAACAGTTGTTGTTTGCCCTAAACTAAATTTCTGGATGATCATTTTCACATAGATAAAACTTCCTTTTATATAAAAAAATCAAATCACTTCTAAGTAAACATATGTGCCCCAAAGATACACAAAAGTAGTAATAATTTTAAACATGTTAAGTCTCTAAGACATTTGTTCAAAAGATGATTGATAAGATTTATTCACATTTCCAAGTCCCTCACAACCTAGGAGATTATAAAGATGAATCCATTACTGAGAGGCAGGTTCAGGTGATGTTTAAAATCAAATGCAAGGTATGCAGACAGTGTACACTGCAGCAGGTCCTTAAGATGCAGCTCAGGCTCTATATCTATCATTTCAGTTTAAATGAACAAAAAAGTCAGTGAAACAAAAGCCTGAGCTTCTCCTTACAAGTATCCATAGAACATTCTCATCACTGCCCACGGTCGGGACAAATCTCTCACCCACAGTCCCACAGCTTTTTATAAAATAATCACACAGAGGCTTAATATTATTTATAAATGCTCAGCCATTAGCTCAGGCTTATTACTGATTAGCTTGTACACTTAATTTAACCCATAATTCTTATTTATGTTTAGCCACATGGCTTGGTACCTTTTCTCAATTCTGTCTTGTCATCTTGCTTCCTCTGTGTCTGGTTGACCACTCCTGACTCAGCCTTTCCTCTTCCCAGAATTCTCCTCATCTGCTTACCTCGCCTAAACTTCCTGCCTAGCTACTGGCCAATCAGCATTTTATTTATCAACCAATCAGAGCAACATATATTCACAGCGTACAGAACGACATCCCAAGGCATTTAGTTTGTTTTATTTTTTATCCTTTATGTTCAAATCTTGCTTTTCATTCCCCTAATACTTCTGTTTTGGCCCTGCTTTCTGTATCTCTATTATTATATTTCTCTTTTGTTTTTATTATTTTATTTGATTTAATCTCTTTGATTATAATATAAATACAATATTTCTACTTTTCCTTTTCTCCCCCCCAACCCTCTGATATATAACTCCTTGCTCTCTCTCAAGTTCATAACCTCTTTTTCATTAATTCTTATTAGATTTATATCTGTATATTCATGTACATATAATTGTATATATATATAATATATATATATAAAATGCAAATTTCTAATGGCATACTTTATGGCATGATTTATCCTCACAATCTGTTTTTTATGGCTTGAGAAATAACTGGATTGTTCCAAAGAACTGTATTTAGAGTGCAAAGTCACCAAGACCACCTTTTATTCCAAAACTTAATGCCATTCAACTTTTGTCATTTTGAATTCATAGCAAGATGCTAAATAGAGATTTTAGAGAAAAATGAAACAACACAGTTAAGACTGATCTCCCTACCCCATTTCACTTAGTCATGCCTTCTCTATTCAGGCAACTAATATGTATTGTTTCTTACACATACTTTCAAACTTTGTCAAAAATGCCAAAACCTGTTGTGTATGTAGATGTAAATAGAAACTATTTTAGCAAGGGCACACACTTTCCTTATAGATATAATGCTGTAAGGTAGATATTATAATTCTCCTAGTACAATATTTTGGAAATAGTTGCATACCATTCAACTTACATCTTCATTATTTTTATCACCCATATCTTCTAACATTTATAAGATTTTTTCTAAGTAAATTATTTTAGAAATTTCCTCAATAAACATAAAACTTTCATGGTTATTTTTTACATATACTCTGGGAAAATGCTATATGTGATATTTAAGGTCTATTCCTAGTAGAAATTTTTGTTGTTGTTTTTTGTTTGTTTGTTTGTTTTTCGAGACAGGGTTTCTCTGTGTAGTTTTGGTGCCTGTCCTGGATCTCGCTCTGTAGACCAGGCTGGCCTCAAACTCACAGAGATCTACCTGCCTCTACCTCCTGAGTGCTGGGATTAAGGGTGTGTACCTGGCTTTTTTTTTCCTAGTGGAAATTTTGAGTTGGAGCTTATGTGTAATTCAACTAATACACAGTTAAGAACTTAGAATATGGGACTGGTATAGCAATGCATTAAGTAAAAGCCTATGTTGACAGTATAAGGACAGGTGCATTTCAGAGTAGAAGATGTTCATTAGTGGTTGCGTGGTCTCAAGGAACAGTGGCACATGGAGAATAAGCTGTGGTAATTTATGAGTTGGTCCTGAGTGTTTCCAGTAAGCATAAATGACTTTACTATTAATCCACCAAAATATATCTTCCTCTAATGGTCTTAGCCAATCTTCCAACCTTCCAGCTTCCTGATCAATAAACTAAGATAATTATCTCTGTCATGTAATCTATTAATAGCCAGGCCATTTCTCCCTCCATTAAATGTGAATGAATGAGGACATTAGTCACTGGTCTTCCACAAGGGGAATATCTTTTCATCACTGTCTTTTAGGATCAACTATATGCATAGCTATAGTGCATGTGGCCTTGACTTTGGTAGGAAAGACATATCAAAGGTATCTGTCAATGATGGGAAGCCTCCTTCCTCAATAACTCTTGAGATAGAAAATGGTATAAATTGAGAAGCATCAATCCAGAAGCAGGTGCTCTATCTCACTCACAGTCCCTGCCATACAGTGTCTAATGGGCCTGTCTAATCCACCTGGAGAGCCAGAGCAGAATAAATGCACTGCCAGAGGCCTTAATCACTAAACAGTTATTTTTCATTCTCCTGGAATCCAGAAGTCTATTGGGTGGCATTGTGGTCAGATTCTTAGTGAAGGCTCTTTTCCTGGCTTACATATAGCCAATATGTCCCCACAGTAGTGGAGAACAGAGACTTAACTGGATCTCTTGCTTTTATTTTTGCTGTTGCTTTTTTTTTCATAAAATCACTAATTTTATTCATACAGCTTCTATTCTCATGAACTAATCACCTTCCAGAGGTTCTATTCATAATAATATAATATTTGGTACTAGAGTTTCATTATAAGAATGCTGACAGGACACATTTATTCCTGTATAAGTCAGTTTTCTGTTAATACATCAAAAATGTTTGAGATTATTAACATACAAAAGATAAAAAATATTAATTTTGTCTCACAGTTTGGGGTGGGGGTCAAGATCAGTTGGATCCATTATTTTAGACTTCTGGGGATAGAACTATATAGGCTATATGAGGAGAGCACATTGTAGCAAACATCCTAATTCTTAGACAGGATGCTAAAGAGGAAGATTAAGAAGACACCACATTTAGAGAACCTTCAAGGGTACATTCCCAGTAACATAAGGAATTTCTGTAAAGTGCTATGCTCTAGGGTTCCACAGAACCTGATATCACCACCAAAGGACCAAACTTTTAACTATGGGTCTTTGGTATTCACTTAACCATAGCACAGACCTCACCTTCTAGTCATCTAATGTTCTCACTGCAGTATCCTGTATTGGTGATATCCTCATGACTACTTTGAAAAGCAATCATTATAGCCTAGAATCCTCCCTAATAACAGAACCTCAAAACACTGTTTTCATGAAAATAGTTTATTTGGGGAGGGAAAAGTCCTTATGAATGGGATTGAGGGATCAAACAGAAGAATGTTCCTGAGTACCTGGTCCAGATGCAGACAGTTGTGGAATGAAGCAGAGCACATCATTGGGTGGTTTATGTAAAGAAGAAACATTCTGTATATTAGAAAGCATATAAAGAAGAGGCATAAGTGTTTGTCATGGAAAAATTATCTTCGTCCAAGTTGGGATAGATGTAGTTTATCATAAGCTAATATAAAAAAAAAGTTGCATCTCTGGTGCCAAAATATGGCTGTATTGTTCCACATACCACTACAAAAGTTATATCTGTTTATAGCTTGCCGGAAGACTGGACAGAAAAAAATTGACTAGGACCAGTTATGAGTGATGAGCCAATATGGCTGCAGCCCTGTCAGGAAAAGTACACACAAAGGGAAAGACAGTTCTAAGACACATTACCAAGGTGGTCACTGCTTTAGAAAGTTATTATTAGAATAGCCAGGACCTTGTAATGATGATTTAAATCATCTCCCCAGGAAAATAATCAAAAGAGTCCACCAGTTCTCATCTTCCACTAGCAAAGCATTGCTCTGAGTATATCAGTAATCTCATTTCTAGATGAGTGGGAGTAGATTTCTTTAAGAATTTCAATGGGGCTTCAAAAGAACCTTCAGCAGAATATTATACTTCAATAGTGGAATTGGGTGGACACCTATGCAAAACATATTGTAATACATGTTATGATAAGCATTTGCAAGTGAAGTAGCCAGAAAGTGTGACATGAAGATGAGGAAGCCAGAGTCCTAACCCTTCCATCTGGCTGAGTCATCAAATAGATATTAGTATCAATTTATGGGAAAGTGTAGTTACATGTGGGAAAAAGAAATAGAACCCAAACCTTTAAATTACAATATAGATCATTTAATTCACTCTCTAATAAAGAAAGTCTCCCCACACTTAATGTGATCTGGATTGCTAATAGCTGCTGTCTTGAGCTGTGAAATTAAAAGTCTATATTAATAATCTTGAGGAAAACTTGGATATAATTCCTTAAAGAGTTTTCCAAAGATTTTTCTTCATCAAAAAATTTTAAGTGCAAATTCCCATGAATAAAGTAGATCCATGCCTGTGACAACAATTTTGGAGGCTTCAACTCATTCAGGTGGTGGGAGCATTTCCTCAAAAAAAAAATTAATCATTCTGGAGCCACAATTTTCCCCTCATTTTTTAAATATCACATAAATATATCTTTCTCAGTAAATAATTTTTTCTCCATTGTAGATGAATCATCGCTAAATTGTCAAAGTACTTTTGAAAGCTTTGGATAGTCATTCTAATAGGACTGACCCTCTGCTAATTATTGCTTTAATAATTAGATAAAATTCTGTATTAAAATTCTATTTGAAAGTAAAATTCAAGATAAATCTTGGCTCCTATTTGTCCTTCTCTCCCTCTAAAAAATTTCTTAAAATAGAAATAAGACTTATATTTTTCATCTAGAGTCTCCTGTGAGTTGGTATTTGTGCTTTGGGATGGGACATAACTGAGAATTCCTAATCAATAAAGTGAAGCAGTGTTTATATCATAAATATTGTAATTTAAAAGTGGGGTACATTAAAATACTTAGAATTGTAGATTGTACTTACCAAGACATGCTAACCATTTAATTAAACTAAATTGAAGTATCAATAAATTGAGACAGTAAGAGTTTATATGGCATGCATGCAGTATGGTATGGATATTGCTAAGTGACTGTGTCTTCTTCTAGCATTAACTCAGTAACAAAGAGTGTTTCAGTCTTGTGCTCCAGGACTACAGAGTTATCTGCTGAACATTCTACATCAGTTTGGGAGACATGAGGGATAAGAAGAATATGAATGGTCATGCTAGAGATCTAGAGATAGTAATTTCACCTGCCAGTGTCTTATTATCCATAATACATCATACTCACATAACTGCAAAGAAAGTTAGTAAGAGAAAATGAACATGAAGGTCATGTGACTAACATTTGTCATGAAAGCAACTCTCAAACATCAAACAAATAAAATTTGTTTAAAATAAAAGCCAAAAATATTACTATAAAAATAAATGTGATGATGAAATATACTACAAAAGAACTAACAAGAATGTTGTTAGCTATTATTAATTTTATTCTAAAGTCTTCTATTCTTTAAATCAATGTTTATTCATGGTTTGGGCTTAATAAATACAAATTCATCAGAAATTTCAGAATTGTATTAAATTAAAAATTTAGTAATATTATTATGTTTGAAATAGTTTGCCAACAAATTTAAATGAATTCATCCAATTCTTTAACCTCCAAATGTTAAACAAACACAGCTGTCAAGCACCTTGAGACTCTAAATCCATCACATGTTTTAGGACACCTACTCATACATCAAGACCACCGTCATCCCTTCTGATTTCCATGGTAATGAAATGTTGTGCCATTTTGAGTTATTAGTGCTTCAAGGATTGTTGAGCAGAGGGTCAATGACAGCATGACTTTGGCTTAAAGGTCATTGTATAAATTCCCTGACAGGGTCAAAGCCTTCAGAAAAATGTGGCGTGCTAACAAAAAGGGTCCACTTCTAGGAAATAGACCCTCTACAATTTGTGGGAAAATTAGGAAAAAGAGTAACTCATTTCACTCATTTAAGAGAAGCAATACACACAGTGATGCATGGCAATTGTTAGAGTTACAAAAGGTATATTTACATATCAACTGCGTATTTTAAATAGGAAACGTGTTTTAAAAAATCACAACATGGTGTCAAAGGATAGTATCACAGAAGTTGAGAAGTGATCAATCTCCAGTCAAAACTTTTCTTAATGGTTGAAAACCTGATTCATAGCCTGTCCTGAAACTCTGATCCATTATCGGATGGGGCCCAGCCGTTTGTCTGTTTATGGCAACATAGGCTTTCTCCCCCCCAAAACATGCACATCAAAACTTTCCCAGCCTTTGCTCGTTTTTTCCCAGTTTGAAATCAACTTCTCCGTTTTTAGATATTTGCTATATAAACTCCTAATTTTTCAATACCAATTTCTATCTTAGTTTCTTCAGACTGCTGGAGCATAGTTTATAGGCTTGGTGGCTTTTAAGTATCAGAAATATGTTTCTCATTTTGAAGGCAAGAAAATTGAAGAAAAGATATAAGCATAATCAGTGTCTGGTGAGGTCCTACTTCCTGCTTGAGAATATATTCTTACTGCATCATCAGAGGAGATGAGAGGGTTCTAGGATCTCTTATAAGATTGAAAAGCCCATTGATGGAGTTCTATTCATCACCTAATCTCCACACAAGATTCTTTTTTTATGTAATAGCATCTGGGTAAATTATCAACACATCAAGTTAGTGGTAGAAGTTGTTAGACATGAAAAGACGATTTGAAAGATCTTAACCAAAATTAAGGTGGATTTTAGAAGGGAATGATATGTTTCATTTGTTTTCTGAGAATAAACTGCAGTAGCCTTGAGTAGAAGCAGTATTTCCCAGAGGCTATTGCAGAAATGCAGACAAAACATGTGGAGGGCTGGCAGCTAGATAGTAATAATAAATAGGATGAAAAGAGTGATTTCTGGGTGTGTTTTGAAGGCATAAGCATCAGGAATAGAGAAGAAACAGAGAATTAGACAAGTTGTGGTGCTTTGGATAGGAATGGCCTCCATAGGTGCATATATTTGAATGCTTAGTCACTAGGGAGTGGAACTGTTTGAAAGGATTAGACAGATTAGTAGATGTGGACCTTATTGGAAGAAGTATGTCACTGACGATAGGCTTTGAGGTTTCAAACTCTCTCTCTCTCTCTCTCTCTCTCTCTCTCTCTCTCTCTCTCTCTCTCTCTCTCTCTCTCTCCTCTTATACATCAGGATATATTACCAATTACTTCTCCATGACCATGCCAGACTACCACCATGCTCTGTGGTACTGCCGTAGTCTCTGTCATGATGATAATGGACTCACCCTCTGAAACTAAGGAAGCCCCCAACTAAATGCTTTCTTTCATGAGTTGCCTTGGTCATGGTGTCTCTTCATAGCAACAGAACTGACTAGGACACAAGTAAATGATAACATCAGGTCTTTGTTCTGAAGAATGATACCATCCAAAATGGGGAGAACCCTAGGCTGGGTGTGGCAAGATGAAAAGGAAGGAAAGGTCATGATCTAGGTGTATGGGATATGTTAGAATATTGGTATACTTCATTCTAGACTTTGGATGACAGGACCTGGTAAGCAATACACACTTAAAACTAATTAATATATGTTCATGACAATTATTCAAAATGCTGTTGGATATTATCTCAAACCTTTGAAGATTTCTTTGGATTCTTTGTATATACTTAATGGAGTATATCAAGGAGAAGATCCAGTCTGAACATAAAGTTTATTTTTGTTTTATATGTAACTTATACACATTCTCTGAGGGGCATTTTAGACACCATTTTCAACCCATTCCTGGCATTTTTATTGAGATCTACCACCTGAAATCACATGTTGGAAATTATCCACTAAGTATTAAAATATTTTCCAAGTTTTGACATTTTAGAGTTTCCATACCACAGAATATAAAAGGGAAATGTGTAGAGACCTGGACTCATCAACGTTAAGAAGCTAGGGAGAAAGGAATGGAGTAGGAAAAGCTAGAGAGAAAAGAAGCGACTAGACTGAAAATGATGTAAGGAGTAACTAATAAGATAGCAGAAGCTCAAGAGAGTGTGTGTCCTGTAGGACAAGTGATAGCAGAGACAAGGAGAAATTAGCTGTGTTATTGCATCAATATTGCTGACAATGTAAGTAAAGTGAAACTGAAAATTAACCATTGCATTTAGATTTCTTTAGGAGATATGCTAACGGGTCTCAGTAACTACTCTTTATAAATTATATACTTATGGCAATTTTGCCTTTATTTAAAGTGACAATCTTGACAATAATTTTTCAAAACATCCATGAGACTGAATTGAAGCTGTTCCTGCAAGGAAGAATCAAGTTGACTTGTCTAGAGACAGTTTAGAACTGTCAACTGAGTTGATCAGTCATTTCCAATTCTGGTTGATTTTCACATTGTAGAAAGCTTGCAGTGTGTGGATTAGTTTTCTGTTGCTATGATAAATATCAGGAGCCATAGCAATGTAAAGAAGAACGGGTCTATTGTGGCTCAAGGTTCCAGGGGGATAAAAGTCATGGCACAGTGGCAAGAAGAGGAAGTTGGTTAGTCACATTATATCTGTATACAGGATGCAGAGAGAGGGAGACAGGAAGTTGACAAGATTATAAACCCACAAACCCTGAACCCAGTGAATTGCTTCTTCCAGCAAGCCTTCTCCTTCTAAAGACTCCACAATCCTCCCCCCAAAAATCCACTAATTGGGGGAAAAGTATTCAAACACATGAGCCTATGGGATATTTCTCATTCAAACCACCACAGTTAATTTATATAATTTTATAGCCAATTTCTTCATATCAGCAAGTAAAGGTCAGATGACCCATTTAAAATATGCATGAAGTTAAATCCCAACTTTCTAAAGCTTTGTAAAATAGGGCAAATTAGTGGCCACAGGGAAGGAGACATTTCAAAAACCACAGAGCTCATTCTGGTTAAACAAAAGCAGTAAGTGTAGTTTGGGAAGAGTGATCAATTTTTAAAGACACAGCAGCCATTATTCATCATCTAAACTCCTAGAAATGCTAAAAAAGAAAAAAAGCTGTAACAAAACCTGAAAGCATAAGGGTGTTCATAATTCCATGGTGCAGGTTTTAAGGTAGCACATCTTGCTCAAAGAAGACCAGTTGGTCCAAGACATGCTGGGAAGCCATTATTTCTGGAAGCCATTCCATCTCTACAGTTCTCCTGGGGTGGAGATCACCTATCAAGTTTCAGATCAGGGGTAAACTACATTACATGTTAGGAATTTTCATGTAGTATTAAATGAACAAAACTACTATTAAAACAATTAATGTTCTAAGTTTAATATTGAATGATGGAACACATAAAAAAGGAACTCTAGTTGATTCACTATACCTACATAAGAGAGCAACACCAAAAGCAGTGATTAAAGTCAGTAGGGACTTCTATTTATACTAAGTCCAAAATTTACCATCAGGACAACATTCACATACACATATGCACACACACACACACACACACACACACACACACACACACACAAGGGTAGGGAGGGAGAGATGTTGCTTTATATCATCAAATAACAGTTGTGATTATTTATATGCTTGTTACTCATTTATAAGAAAAATACAAACATTTCTTTTAAAAAATATAAATGGTCAGTTTATATACAAGAGAATGAGAGACTGGACATAATGAAATACCTCACTTATTTCCCTTTTCTTAGATGCTTATATCTAGCAGTGAGTAAACAGGACAACCAGTGTTTTCTGTGACAAGTCCATCTGTTTCACTGAGCAAAGAATAAAAGTGCCCATGCAATGATAATTCATGGAATTATACGTAATTTTCTATCTGCATGTTATACCAAAATAAGTTGTGTAGCTTACAAAGAAGTAGGCAGATTTTATGTTCAACATCCTTAGTCATCAGGGAAAAGCAAATCAAAACTACTTTGAGATTCCATATTATACCTGTCAGAGTGCTACGATAATAACTCAAGTGACAGTTCAGGCTGCTGAGGATGTGGAGCAAAGGGAACATTCTTTCACTGCTGGTGTGAGTGCAAACCTGTACAACCACTATGGAAATCAATATAGTTGTTCCTCAGAAAACTGGGACTCAATCCCCCTCAAAAGCCAGCTGTATCACTCTTGGGCATATACCTAAAGAATGCTCTATCATGCCACAAGGATATTCACTCAACTATGTTCAAAGCTGCTTTATTCATAACAGTCAGCAACTGGAAACAACCTAGATGTCACTCAAGAACAAAGGATAAAGAAAATGGGGTACATGTAGACAATGGTGTATTACTCAGCTGTTAAAAACAAAGACAAAATGAAATTTACAGACAAATGGATGGGACTTAAAAAAATCATCCTGAGTGAGATAACCCAGACACAGAAGGACAAACATGGTATGTACTCACTTATAAGCAACAATTAGCTATTAAGTAAATGATAATCATTCTACAACCTACAGACCCAGAATGGTTAAGTAAAAAGGAAAGCTCTAAAGGGGAATGCATGGATCCCCTGGGAGTGGAAATAGAGTAGACTTTACAGGTGGACTGGACACAGGTGGAGATAGGAACAGGAAGGCTCAGGTGTGTGATGGGAGAGAGTATGGAGAGAGATGACTGGAATTGGAGCACATAAAAGGTTGACGAGATGACTGGAAGTGGCGCAATGAAAAACTAGTGCAATAAAAACTCCCAAGATTCTACAGGGGTGACCCTACTGAGGACTTTGCAAGTCTTCTGTGGTGAGACTGGGACACCAACCTAGCCACGAGATTTTAGATTTTGGACCTACAATCTATCTGGCCTGCAAGATGTGCTGGGGCAATGGAGGTGTAGAACTTGTGGGTGTGACCAACCGATGACTGGTCCAATCTGAGGCCCACACCACAAGAGGAAGACAATAACAACACTTCCTGGATGACCAGGAACTGGAGACTGGATAGCCCAGAAACCTAGGACAGAAAAAAAATCAATAGAATGATTCCTAATGATGTTCTGCTATACTCAAAGATCAACGCCTACCTCAATCACCATCAGAGAGGTTTCCTCTGGCAACAGATAGGAGCACATGCAGGGACCCACAGACAAACTTTAGGCAGAGAGAGAGAGCCTAAATTGGGGACCTCCATTGGGTCCCTCTCCTTGGAATTTGAGAACCTCATGGAAGAACAAGGGGAAGAATTGTAGGAGCCAGAGGGGTTGATGACATCAGGAGAACACTGACCACTGAATCAACTAAGCAGGGCTCATGAGGCTCACAGAGACTGAAGCAATAACCACTGAGCCTGCATGTGGGTCTGCACTAGGTCCTCTGAATATATATCATAGTTGTTTAGCTTGGGGTTTTTGTGGGACTCCTAACAGTGGGAGTGAGGGATGTCTTTGACTCTTTTGCCTGCTCTTGGGGACTTCTTCCTCCTACTGGGTTGCCTCACCTAGCTTTGACTGAGGGTTTGTGCTTTCGCTTATTATGTCTTGTTATGCTATTCATTTGATACCTCTGGGAGGCCTCATCATTTTTGCAGGGAGAAGGAAGAGGAGTGGATCTGGGGAAAAGTGGTGAGGATTGAGGGGGGACTGGGAGGGTTGGAGGAAGGGGAAACTGTTGTATAGTATGAGACAGGATGTATAGTATGAGAGAATAAATTAAAAAAATAAAATAAATGGGAATATTTTCCCAAGTTCAATGTAAATATTAAAGGCAACAATGTCCGTCAGAACTACACATTGAAAAGTGAACCCTTAAATTAGGTAGAAAAGAATCATTCAAAATAAAAATACTGTAAAGTATGGGCCAAATAATTGGATTTATCAGTGTAAAAATAAATGAAAAAAAGGTATGCTTGCTCATGATTATTAAAATGCCAAGGAAGAAGATTGTTCATAATCTTTCAAAGGCAGAGATCTGCAGAACCTGGTTACATCCTGAGGAAGAAGGTCAAGATTGTCCCAAGAACCTTGGTGCCCTAATCCAGCAGGAAGTTGTCTAAAGATAACTTTGCCCCTTTCTATCCCCCAGCTGCTTGTTACCCTTCTCAAACCCCAGCCGCTTATTACCCTTCCAACCCCAAGCTGCTTTTTACTAAACAAAAAAAGGAGGAATGTAGGGAAAAGGGGCTGGCTAAAGAAACCCACCCTGACCCTGGAGCCCAGAATTAGGGAAGGATGGCTCAGATAAGGCCAGTGAGAGAAACAACAGTTTAGCTCAGATCAGAGCCATCTCTGCCCCTGTCCAACTGACTTGTGAAACCAACCAATCACAGAGCAGGGCAGCAGAATCCTGGCCCTAGGACCCAGGACCAGGGAAAGAAACACAGCCTGTGTTTAGAACCTGAGCCAGAGAAATGAACACTTTATATCCCCAAACTCAGAAACCAGGAAATATGCCCTCACTCTGAAACCAGTACCAAAGAAACACTCTTGGCCCCTAGAATCAGAGTCAGTGAAAGAAATGTGTCCTGGCCTTAGAGGTAGTATCAAAAAGCCAAGAAAGGCCAGTGAAAGAAACACAGTTTGGCCCTGAAATCAGGGCCCTCTCTGCCCCTTGCCCACAAAACTGGCCAATCCCTGGGCAGAAAATAAACTAACCAATCACAGTAGACTCTGCTCCCTGGACATCCTATATAAACCACCCTGCCCGGTCAGTTGTGAGCTGTTCTCTCCACCCTGGTAGAGGCAGCTATTTTCCTGGACTCCTCCTTCCCAAATAAACCTCTTTCTCCAAAGAGTTTGGGTGAAGACCCTCATTCACTGGTGCACAGAACAACCTTGCTAGGATGTCCCATAGTGGACTGAGCAAGGGGGAGCTGAACAGAAGACCCTTGCTAAGACATCCCATAGTAGACTAAGCAAGAGAGAGCTGGTAACACTGAGCCTGAGATTGTGGCTCTCCAGGAGAGGAGCAGGATTGCTGTGTCCTGCGGGGGAGACCATTCTCCAGAAGACCAGGTATATCCTGACTTTCCCAAGGAGTCAGGATACTCTGACTTTCCCGAATCAGTTCCAGGCCTGACTCTCCCGAGAAGTCAGAAAAATTCCACTATAATGTTGCTCAATGGTACAATGAGATGCTTTTACAACACTGTGGAGGTTTCAGCATTGTAAGACAAATTGCTAAATGGTCTTATTAATAAAAAAAACCCAGAGTCAGATATTGGGGTAAAAACTGAGAGATCAGAGGATTAGGACAAGCCACAGTCAACCTCACCTTACCAATTCCTCAACTTCCAGAGACCTACTTCCTGTATAAACACACCTATATGCCTTTCTGTTCTTCCATCTCACTTCCTCTCTCCACCCAGCTACATCATTTTCTGTCTGTCAGCACAGACCTCCAGACCTCTCTGGTTAGTGCTGGGATGAAAGGCATGTGGCACCATGCCTGTCTCTGTTCCCAGTGCTCCCTTGAACTCACAGAGATCCGGATGGATCTCTGCCTCCTGAATGTTAGGATAAAAGGCATGTGCTACTATTGCCTGACTTCTGTATTTAATATAGTGGCTGTTTTTTTTCCCTCTGATTCTCAGATAAGCTTTATTAGGGTGCACAATATGTTGGAGGACACAATATATCACCACACAGCACAGCTGTGCATAAAGCATGGTAGACAGATCACTTAAATTAATTGTCAATTATTATCTTTCTCATGAGTTTAGTACATATGTTCCTATGCTCTACACATAAGAATATTTATATTCAAGAGTTTTGCATGTTACATTTTGACAACTACTGGTATGTTCAATAAATATCTTTAGTACAGTTCTATAAACCAGTGGATATTAAAGGAAGTGTTAGTATCTTTAAAATCCTGGAATAAAATAATTGAACATCCCAATTACAAGACTATACACAAAGTAATATATTGATATATACTTTTTCCTATTATATTTTCAAGAAAATCAATTCTGCATAAAAATGGTCTAAAGATTTATCCATATAACATTTTCTAGACTATTTTTTACACTTTTAAATAGTGGCTGCCCCGCTTGAATGGGCATAAATTGTTCAACAGTGCTTACTATTTTACTATTATGCATATTCTTGGTCTAGATGGAAAATTTTCACCCAGTTAACCATCAGTTGGCCATAAATAATATTTTAACAGAGTATATGATTGAAGAAACACTCTTTTAAAGGTCCAGCCTGCATTTGAAAATTATTATTTTAAAATATCTTCCTGAAAATGAGGAGAAAAATTCAATTTTCATTATCATTTAGAAGAATGGTAGGTAATGCAGCCACAGATGTCATAGGTTATTAAACGAAAAGCCTAGTGCCTAGGCAACTGCTACCACAATTGTTTACCTGCTCACCAGAAACTAAGGTACAAATGCTGTTGACAGCACACACTTTGATCTCAGAGCAAAGAGAAATCTACCTAGTACTATGACTGAGGCTTGCTGCATGCTAACAATCCCTCAGTGTGCCAGAAAATACTGTGTAGGCTTTTGGGGAGAATTGCTGTCAACACTTTTACTCAGCCACGGATCCCACCTATGACACTACTGACTAGCCAGACAAGATGTACCCATTATACTAGTATTGGCAACTCTATTATGGGAGTATCCAAACAATTTGGGAGTGAGGTATGCTCCATTAGCGGGAAGTCACATCTGATGATATAAACCTGATCAAAATCCCCCAGCTAGGGAGGTCATAAGGTCTAGGAGGGAAACTACAATATTTTTTTTCCTTAATGGACACGATATGCCACCAAAGTCTCTTATAAATTATTGTACTTATCTTCATAGACTAGTACTACTATCAGTTTCTTTGAGGTCAGAAGAGCTTCTATTTACAAAGACTTATAAAAGGTTAAAATACTGAGAATAAGTAACTTTAAATGTTCAGCCATAACTGGTAAATCTATGTCACTCCCTGTCAGTCTTTATAGAACATTGTGGATGAGGGAGCAAACGAGAAAACCTGCAAAACCCAGGGGATTGGGCAGAGTGTGTGGAACACTATCTGTAGCTGAAGTTTTCCAGACTGCAGGGCCAGCCATGATGGGAGGGAAACTTTTAGCTTCAACTATCTTCTAAGCATGACACCACCACAGTACTCTTTAACTCACACACAAGTGTGATTATTTGCACAACATTGAAACCATAAACATCTTGCTATGGAGGGAAGAGAGATCAGGAGACTCTACCCTTCCATAAGGATTTTTTAGGAAGTTCATGGTAGTTTCAGGAGAGAAAAGCATTTTCTTCACTGGTGTAACCACACCCATACCCTTGTAAATAGCCTCCTACCAAGGTCCATGAGCAATCATAATGGAACTCCTTCAGTCACCTAAAGTAAAATAAAAGACTTGGAAGTAGAAAGTGGCCCAGTCCAGAGGAGGAAAATGACCTTCTGTAACTAACCATGGTCTTTTTCCTGAGCCCCATACAGTATCCAAAATACTCACTCTGTACCATTACTGTTCTCTTATTAAAATCCTGTTTCAACAAAGTGGACATGCCTATAATCCTGGCATATAGAGGCTATGGCAGGAGGATCCCAAAATAGAGACCATTCTAGGATATGAAATTCCAGGACAGCCTGGGCTGACTACATAGTAACAGGAAGAAAGAGAAATGGGGAGAAAGTGAAATGGGAGCAAAAAGGGATGGAAGGAAAGAAGGAAAGAAGAGAGGGAGGCAGGGAGGGAGGGAGGGCAAGAAAGTAAGCTGCTTAAGGATTTAGAAACATCATTCACGCTACTTCACCTTTCCGTTACCCACTTTTCTCTACTTAGACATCACACAAGGCCATTCTTGCAGACCACACAATTGACAAGAATGCAAGAGTTGCAACCTCTAGTCCTTAGTTCAGTTACAACCAAAGCCTATGTGTTCTATGACTGCTCTACAAATGTAGCAATATTGTTTCCATCATCCAAGCTTCTGCAAGGATAATCCAAACCACAATCTACTCTACACAAAACTTCTAACCTAAGGGGGAGTTGCTACAAAATCAATTCTGAAACTTTACTATAATTTCAGACTAGAGAAAAGGAAGTGCACGTCATATTAAAAGCACTGCTTACTGGAAAAAAGTCTCATAAATTTCTTTAAGACACTTCCTTTTCTGAGAACTTTCCTACATGCTTGGCAAACTCTAAAATAAACATTTATAAGCAAATAAAATACTTTGAAAAAATTCAACTAATATGTCAATTTATAAAAATTTATAAGAATATTAATAGTATTTAAGGCATTTGAGGACACTTTAAAGAATGTAGGAGAGATATATAGGAGGCCCTGCCAGGCCAATATTGGTCAGGCCAAGAAAACCCACAATAGGTGCTTTAGGGCCATCTCTTTAGGAGTTGAAGCTTTCAATTTGAGTTTTTTTTTAATTTTATGCTCTCTTAAAAGAACAAAGTTTAAATTAATAACTTATTAAAGTTCAAATTTTCACAAATTCATCCTACACTTTAACATTTTCTAAAACTGGGTATTTGGTATTATTCTAAATGTCTTTGGAAATACAAACTATTTCATGTTTTAATTTTTATTTATTGACCACTCTCCAGTAGTATCTGTAGCTAGTATTTTCTTTTACTTTTTTCCCAATTTAAAGAACATTTTCAGAGATCTGAAAAATAGAAGTGAGCTTTTGGGGACTAGGAAGAGACCTACCAGGGGAATAGAGAGAAGAGAGAGAGATGGGGCTATGATTAAAGAAGATTATCTAGATGTATGAAAGAATCACAAAGAAACATATTGATTTGTACTTAACATACATAAATAAAATAACCAGTCAGCTAAAATTGAATAAATTGGAAATTTAGAAGAATATTTATTATGTTTTAAGTATCAATTAAAATTGTCTTCTGCTCCTCTAAAGGTTAATTTGCAGACTGGAAGTGAACCAAGGCAAGACAGGAGGGAAAAAAAAACCATGAAAATAATGCAGAGAAAATAACTAAGTCTTCTCTAGAAGAATTAAAATAATGTGATTGCAGAGAAGATTCAGTCAGAAGATTCAGAGAGTTCAAGTGCTTGTGTCACAAGCATGGGGACTGACATTAAGATCCTCAAGCTAAGCAGTAAGCACCTGTCATTCCATCAGTTGGCAGTTGAAGACTGGAGGATCCATGGGTACTTTCTGCTTGCCCCTCAGTCTAGACAAATCAGTAAACTCTATGTTCATTGAGAGATTCTGGCTCAAATATAAGGTGGAGACTGATGGCTGAGGAGGACAACTCAGGTCTACTTCTCACCACTACATGAGCACTTACACATGCATGTGCACACACATGAACAAGGATAAGAAAGTAAGTTATTTTATTTAATATGAAAAATTATGAAAAGATTATATAACACTGAATCCCTCTTGCAGGGCAGGCCCAAGAATATGCTAAAATCAGTCTTCCTTCTTTGGTTTATAAAATGAAATTACTATGATGTTGACCACACCAAAATCATTCTACAACATAGAGATGTTCAGATTTCATTAAGGATACCAAAGGAATCCTCCTCCCAGCAAAAGATGAGACAGATGTTTCATCAGCTGGCAACAGATGGGTTTTCTGACTGGCACTTAAAGCCATTAGTGTTTCAATTATGAATCCTCAACTACAAAAATTGCACACAGACTGCAAGATGCTCACAGGCTAAAGAGCCTCTGACAGTCATCCCAGTCCCCTCTACCCTCCAGCAATGATCCCACTTTCTTACTTAAGTTCTTAAGTACTTAAGCCTTGTCCTCAAAAGTGCCTAAAATTAAAAATACGTAAAAGTAGGAGTAGGGTTATCTGGGATGAAGATGGATGTTAGCATGAATAGTAGATAGATCAGACAGGGCAATGGGGTTTAATATGATTGCAAGGCATGGTATGAATGTAGGTGTTGTCAAAAATAAACTACATCAACAAGCAAAGGGCCTAAAAGGCAACAGCCTGGATAATTTCCTGCCATGAGTCAGTTCTTCTCTCTGACTTCAGTTTTCTCTCTTCCTCCAGAACAGATTGCTAATTGTGAAATTCTAAAAGTGTAAGAACATATGTGAATTAATTTCAGGGGACGCTGTAGACACTGGAGTGAGGCATGAAAAATAGTTTTCAAATGATGGCTGTGCAACATTCTTTAATTATTAGAACCCACTGGACCTTCTGGTTTTCATTCTTGGAGATGTAGAAGTGTCACTACATCTTTAAAATCTCTAAATAGCATTCTAAGTATTTATTTAATGTACAAAGTTACTAAGACTAAAATCCTTATGCTTATTCACACAATGCCTAATTAAGTTGCTCTTCTCACCCCCCACTATGCAGTCACAGCTCTCTAGTATCTGAAACTTCTCTTTTATATAATATATATCATTAAGATATCAAACCTGAATATTCAAACTTCAAGTATGATGCTTCAGATGATACTATTTTTCGATATCAATCTATTAAAATGGAAGATAACTCCATCTTGTGTTATAAGATTTTAGGTTTTCTTGGTGAATCAAACTACAACTAATCATTTTACCAGCCTAGTGTTATCAGAACATTTTCCTTATATTCTCCAGAGAAACAATGAGACATTTATATCATAGAGTGAGGAGTTTTTCTGTTCTCTTGTTTCATTGGAAACTCATTTCACATGAATGAAAACACATTCAGCCTACTTACTGCCACTCCTTGGGATGTTCCTGTCTTGTCTGTGTTTGACATTCTGGAAACAGAAGAGTAAGGTCAGAGAATGGAGCTGAAGACAAAATTGGAAAAATACCTTGATCATTCTTTTATCATACTTAATGACTAAAACAATGCAAAGCATGTTTTTTTATCAGACACATGCTCCTATTCCTTATTGATAGTTAATATTTGAAAAATACTTCTGGAAAATAGGCCAATGTCAAATTAAAAATATACATTAGAATATTAAATGCCATCATAAGTGTGTAACTTAACACTTACATCTATGTGGAGCATGCTTAGTCTTAATTGTATTATGGAAAAATGGAGAATTTCTCATTGTAAGAATATGGCAGTGTGTTTTATGTTACTTTGATGTCCTTACTTATAGCACTTCATAATTTTCTGAATTTCACAGTCTCTTCAACATTGAATACTAAACAAGTGAAGATCTAAGATCAAATAGCTACAAAGGTGTTATTTTATGATACTTCTTATATCAGGAAATAATAATCTTATATATCATTTTAAAAGCCGGATAGTTCATAATTTTATTCCAAAGTAAGCATAAGATGTTTCACTCTTTATAAGGCAAATGGATGAATCTCTCATAAAAACTAATTTAAATTTATGTTGAAAGTTTTAGTATTCTTGTTTACTGTATTTAACCGCAGTAAAATTGTGTATCTTTAGAGCCTACAAAAGTAATTCAGTTTATACCAGTGGATAAAGCCAAAACCCAAAAGCTGTCCCTACAACTGTTCTGTTATGCCTAAATGTATGGCTTCTCTAAATGCCCCACACTTCTTTATAGCACACTAAGTTGATGTTGATCATATACCAAAGTGCTATACCATGTGATTACGTACACAAATTATGTGATTTTGCCTATACTGTGCCATCTCTGATGTATAACCCAGAGCTTCTGTCTGTCTTATTGAAGATAATCCGAGTATTCCTGGCTACCACATATTGAAGCTGAGGGTGATGGTTATGTTGGTGTCCAACCTCACTGGAATGGAACTCAACACAGCATCCTCTAGCTTCTAGTGCTAACTGAAGATCCATGGCTCTCCAGGAATCCTCCTGGCCTTCAGCAATGAGTTGAAACTGCTGAAGCATCCAGCCTTGTGAACTAAGCATCTACCGTGTTCTCAGTTTCCGTGGTCTAAGGAGATCCATTTTTGGACTACCCAAACAATGTTGTATAAGCCCATCTAACAAATTCCATTCTAGTATGTACTCATTGTGTTTGATTCTATTTCTCTAGAGAACCCTGACTAAATACATCATCAAAACCACAGGCTGGAATGACTCTGAATCCCTGGATCACCATGGAATTTTTGTAAATGAAAACTGATCTATTGTAGAAGATACTAGCACATGCCTATAAATCTCAGTCCTCAGGAGCTGAGACAGAGGCATGAGTTATGTCCAGCCTAGTGTGGGGTAGCTACTGCATGAGGAAATAAAGGTGTAGCAGGCTTAGACAACCTGTGGATTGTAGCTGAAGAGCTTCTCTCCAAGCCCCCACAGCCCACTTATAAAATAAACACACAGATGCTTATATTATTTAAACTGTTTGGCCTAATGGCTCAGGCTTCCAGCTAGCTGTTCTTATATCTTAAATTAACCCATTTCTAGAAATCTATACCTTGCCACATGGCTCGTGGCTTACCAGTATCTTGCATGTTGGTACTCATGGCTGCAGCTGGCAGCATCTCCTCACTCAGCCTTCCTGTTCCCAGAATTCTCTTCTCTGCTTATCCCACCTATACTTCCTGCCTGGCTACTGGCCAATCAGCATTTTATTTATACAGAGTGATATCCACAGGAGTGAATGGACCCCATGGAGTACCTGCAATAAACAGAATTGTAAGCTGGATAGAAAGAATAATAATTGAAGAAATTGTGTACAACTCTTATGTATGGAAGTTTGTAACTCAAAGAAAATATAGCTTATAATACTGAAATTTCAAATTAGAAAAAAAAGTTTAAGTTTCCAATAACAAAATTTGTATAAGAAAGGAAATGCTTTCAAAAGCACAACTTCAGAGAGGGTTTACAATTCATACTGAATACCTAAAATTCCTTTCTGCCTCCCATGTTCCATTACAATAAAACATAATGAGGGCTTCCAGGTGGCTAGGTATTAGCAACAACAGAATAAGTCACATGCAACTTAGCAAAGAAAAAATGAGAAATAAACGATTAAAAAAAAATTACCTGTAGTTTTTAGGGTTTTTTTTTCTATAGTATCATTAAAAATCTAGCCCTACCAAAAAAGTAATGGGAGAATGAAAACTGAGTACAAAGTACAAAAGAACAATCAGGAATTTGGTAAATTTACCAGCATCAAAAAGAAGCAAAGAAATCTCATGGAAACACAAAATTCAAAGCAAACTGACATAAAGACAATTAATACACACTAAAGTGAGGCAGTGAAAGGGAAGTGTATTTAACAAGTATGAATAGCAATTAAGTAAAGTACAATTTTGTTTTGTTTTGTTTTTTTCTGAGACAATACTATCACATAGCCCAGGCTGACATCGTACTCACTGTATCAGAAAATGACCTTGAACTTCCAATACTCTTGCCACTACCTCCCAAGTCCTGGGAATACAAGAATACACCACTAGGCCAGGTGGTGGTCGCTCATGCTTTTAGTCCCAGCACTTGGGAGGCAGAGGCAGGCAAATTTCTGTGAGTTCGAGGCCAGCCTGGGCAACAGAGTGAGTTCCAGGAAAGGCTCCAAAGCTACACAGAGAACCCTGTCTCAAAAAATATATATATATATTTTATATCCAGTTTGTGAAGACCTGGAGATAGAATCTAAGGATCCCTGCAAGGTAAGTAAATCCTCTACTAACTGAGCCATATCCCCAGTCCTTCACAATTCACAAAACACAAGCACACCCTGGCTTTTGTTGTCTATTGTTTCTCTCCAGCTAAATGTTGTCTTCCTGAGATATTCCTACCAAGAATTTAAGCTGGCTGAAACCAAAATTGTTAAAATTCTGCTTGTTGGGCTCTGCAAACCCTGCCAGAGAAACATGATGTCATTAAAAATGATTAAATGCCAAATCTATATACATGGCTCAGAAAACAGTTGTCTTTTATGATATGAAGTAGAACCAAAAGTCATTGGTTTAGGGACCTACTGCATGCTTTGAATAAAGGATTCTTAAAGATTATTTTCTTTTCCAATATACCCCCTTCTTCATCATTATAATTAGGTAGTGAGAAATTTAAAATGGCAACAGGCAACAAGTTTATGAAGAGCTAAGGAAAACAGAGAAGCCTGTCACTCATGTTGTTTCTTTTTAATCTTTCTCCTTCCCCACTATATATCATTTATTCTGATGGTTTTCCCATTGTAACCCAAAGGAAGAACAATCTTGAAAGCATGGACAAGTTTCTTTCTCCCAAAGCTCCCAAGTCAAACCAGCTCTTTCTGGTCTGGCTTGGTTCAGCTACATGCCCTATTTGATCAATTGGAAGGTGGCCTTGAGACAATGAGGTTGTGACAAATTCCAGGGGAATTTTCATTGCCAGCAAGCTAAAGTAGAGACCATACTTTCTTGTTACCATGAACAAGGCAACTTACATAAGAATTTATTCTGGCTTATAGTTCCAGAAGGGTGAGATTACATTATGCTGGGCAGGAAGTAAGAGGCGTGATGGCACAAACAGCATGCTTCAAGCTCACATCTTCAAAGACAAGCACAAAGAGAGAGCAAACCAGAGGTGGCTCAAGGCTTTTAATTTCAACATTCGCTCTCAAACTCCCTGAGCATACTTCCTCCAGCAAGACTGAACCATCGAAATATCCCCAAACAATCCCACCATGTGTTTAAATACCAATACCCAAGATTATGGGAGACGTTTCATTTCTCATTCAAACTACACCACTGCCCTTCTCACCTGCCTCTCAAAGGAAATGTCTTTCCTACCAAATGGTTGGCAGTAAAACAAAATGGATACCATATTAGGACAAAGTCTAGTAACGTGAAATGAATGTGAGATAGCGTCAAAGAACTATTTATCTTTTCAATGGAGGAAAGCATGGGGATGGATCACAAGACAATACTCGGACGAGTATTAGACAGAGTAAGGCTGAAAGATCTTCAAAAGTTAGTGAGATTTCCTTCTAAGGTACAATGATTGTACATAAAACTGAAAGGGATGCTGCACTCAAGAAATAAAAGGCCTTAGACCTTAGACTCTGGAGAAGTCAGTTCAGTTGATTTATATATATAGTGTGAATATATCACCAATCCAGTGTGACTTGTGCAGATCAAGAAAGAAAAATATATCCATAAAATTGTCTTCTATCTTCCCAACCACAGTGAATTGCACTTTATACCAGTAGTAGAAATCTTGATATAGTATTTAATCCTGTTCTATTTTTAATCTTTTTGTGTCTTTAAGAGGCTTCACGGGCATGATACTTTATTATATATTTCAAAGAAGGAAATGAAGTGTTTTAGCTCTGTGGAAAGTGAATTAAATCTTGTGATATATGAGAAAAGTAATTTGCATAACTACTGTAAAAGCACCTATAAGAGGTCCCATAACCTCTGCTCGACCCATTTCAGTTGGACCTTCGGAGAGTGCTTTTGCCTCATACTCCTTCACTTCATTTGCCCCTAAATTGCCAAATTAAACAAGTTGTAATTGGAGTAACTTAGTGCCTTATAGTGATAGTGTTCATTTGGGAATAGTAAAACACAGTTTCAGCTTCATTGTTTAGTAGAGTTAGTGGATAAATCATTTAAAGAAAGTTCCATAAGTTTTTATGCTTTTTATATTTTTTGTCTTAACAGATCTCATATAATCATATCTGTGGAGGCATGAGTGTTGGTGAGTGTTATTTAAAATAAGAATCTACTGATGAATGTGAACATTATTTTTAATTATTTTAAGTTATTTCCACTATTTAAAGGATTACCTACCAGGAGAATATATTGATTTTCCCAAAGTCAAGGACAAATGGGTATCACATATTCAACATGTAATGAAAGTCTCCCTTTATTTCAGGTCTGCTTCTTTAGGCTCTCTCCCAGGAAACCAAGTTTCCTTAAATGAGTCTCTTATACAAGTTTCATTTGGAGAAGGCTACTAAGATCTTGTAGCTCCCAAAACCTCTCAACATTTCTTTCTTCAAATAGCATCTCAGTCCCAAACTAGGTTCTGTGCAGAGTTGCACAGCATGTAATAGAAAATACCTGATGTCGAGAGGCTTGACACAGGAAAAATAAAACCAAAGTACCCTAATTGTCATCAAAGAGCCTTCATCCAGTAACTGATGGAAGCAGATGCAGACATTTAATAAACACCATTATTTTGTGACATTTTGCCTTGATAGATGTTCCTTGCTCTGCTGAGGAGCGCGTTGGTATAAATACAGCGGAGGTGAGGAGTTTGCCTGTTAGTCAGCTTGCTCAGGCTTCAGGAATTCTTTATTTCAAGAAAAGAAACATAGTGTTTCTGCCTTGTATGTGACTCCAGGCTGCAAGAGTGCCATTAGCACAGTACAAACACCTGGCTCCAACCTCCTGTTTCCTCCTTATTCAAATCTGTCCTCCAGCTCCACATATGTGAGAATTCCTCAGATCTTAGATGTTATTGTACAGTTTTTTAGCAGTGCTTATCTTAGCTCTCTGAATGGATTTCTGAAGGTCAAGTCAGAAGAGTAAAAGTCACTTAGAAGATAGAGAGCATGTGTCCCTCTAAGACAGTGTCTGCTGCCATGGAATAACACATTCTGAGATGGTTTTGCTTTTCAAAAGGCTCCCTTTCTGCTTATGGGAAGCTTATGAAGTTTTCCTTTGAAAAGGCATAAGAAAAGTTTCTTTTTATTTTTCTCTTACAGGTTTGACCTAAACCCCAGACACCAATGTGGGTCCATTTTTCCTTTAGGTTTTTAACTTTCTATGAAGTAAGACTAATAAAAAAAAAAGATCAAATATCCTGCTTGATTTGTGAAAGAAATCTTAGGGCAATGGATGCCTTGGAGTTCTTCTCTACCTTGGTCTGGCACAGTGGAAGGAAAATAGAATCAGAGCAGGGTAAAATTTTATTTTTATTAATCCAACAGCAACTTTAGCCACTAAAGCTGTCATTTTCTCCACTATAAAAATAATAATATCTATTGTCATGGCTTAAATCTAAAATGCATCCTGTAGGCTTGTGTTGTGAATGTTTCATCTCCAGTTGCTAGAACTACTTTGAGAAGTTTTTGAAACTTTGGGAGGCAGGGCTTCACTAGAGAAAGGGAGTACTTGAGGTAGACTCTTGGAGTCCCCTATCCCTGGTTGTTGTCTTCATTCTCATCTTCCTGGTCCACAATGATGTGAACTGACCCATTCTGCCATGCCTTCCCTACCACACTGACTGAACCCTCCGAAAGCATGAAATGTTCCATATTTTCAGGTGTCTGTGTGTGCCAGGTATGTGTCCACAGAAAAACTAACCACAGCAGCTATAATGCAGACCTCTCATGGCAATCAGTGTGTTGGAAAATATCTGCCTTTGAATCCACCTTTTAGAAATCTGTCTTAAATAAGTGCTGGAAATGAAACCCCAGTCCTTTGTGAGAGCAGAACACATTCTTAGCCAGTAAGCCCCCTCTCTGGTCATTAATTTTACTTTATTAATTTCAATGTGTTTCATATTCCTGTGAGCACTTTGGAGTTCAATGGAAAAAAAAAAACACAGAATAGACCATCTATCAAAAATCAGTTTTACATTTAGATTTATCAAACAGATAGTACATTTGCAATGATTAAATCTATTTTAATCTTTCAATTAAAGAGAAAGAAATTGATGCTTTAAAAGGTAAATGTCTCACTAAACAGAACACCAATAACTTAAGTTTATAACTGAGAATATTCCACATACTTAGTATGGAATTATGGTAACTCAAGAATTCAGTTACTGAAAACACATGACTGCTATGCTCTAGTAAAAGAAGTTCTAGAGATTCGGACAGTACTTGCAAGATCACTGTTCCCTCCACAGGTCTAGTAGGTTTCCAAGACCTATGGTGCTTGATGGAAAAATAAAAGCCTGGGTAAAATGTGCTGGTGCAGAGTTGTAGTACTGAACTCATAAAAGTTGAGTCTACAAGATCAAGAGTTCATGGCCAGCCTGTGCTACAGAATAAAATCCTGTCTCAATGTTGTTGTTGTTGTTTTAAGTTCTTATAAAGGATTAACAATTTAAAAAGGTTTTATTGACATTTAATTTTAAATTAACCTGAAATGCTGGTCTTCTATAGTTATTTGCCAAATAGTAAACTTGATAAATATATATATATATATATATATATATATATATATATATATATATATATATATATATATATATATATATATATATACAAAACCTCCACAAATGATTTTTTTAAATGCTTAGGTTATGAAGCTATTCAATGTGTCTTTCCCCTTTGATCATTACTTCCGTGTGTCTTTGTCTATGCTGCAAAGGAGTTTTTCTTTTGTACTAGTGACATGTGTCTCCTGCTGAGATTTACCCAGAGGTCCCAGTGTTTCTGGGTGGACATTTTTACCTAATGCTTCATATTCCAACCTTTGCCCTAGAAAAGTTACCTGTGAATGCCGGATACCTCAGAGTCATCTGGTAAGCCTGCTACTCAGAGGCCCACAGTGACACCCCAGGCTCACCACATCACAGGCCAACCATACCACAGGAACTCCCTCCCTCCTTCCCTCCCTGCTTTTCTTCCTTCCTTCCTTCCTTCCTTCCTTCCTTCCTTCCTTCCTTCCTTCCTTTCTTCTATTCTTCCTTTGTTTTCTGTTTCTTTTTTATTCTTTCTGTATTCTCTGCAAGCTGCTATAAGGTTCACTCCTGCAGTTTCCCATCTTTAACTGTTGCATGAATCCTAATTGGTCTTATTAATCAAATCCCAGAGCCAGATATCGGGGTAAATGCTTTAAGATCAGAAGAAACAAGCCACAGCCACTTCTCACCTCACCAACTCCTCAGCCAAAAGGGGGAGATCCTTTCTCCACGAATCCTCAGACTGAATGCTCCTGGGTCCTCAGGCGAAAGGGCACTGAACTCCAGTCTCCTCCTGCCTTATATTTCTTTCTTGGTCCCGCCATATCACTTCCTGTTTCAACCTTCCTAGTGCTGGAATTAAAGGCATGTGATTCCCATGTACTGGGATTAAAAGTATGTGCCATCACGGCCTGGCTCTCTTTTTCTTTTAGACTGGATTAGTCTTCTGTAGTCCAGGCTGGCCTTGAACTCACAGAGATCCATCTGCCTCTGCCTCTCGTGTGCCCTCTGATCTTCAGACAAGCTTTATTTGTTAGAGCATATACAAAAATATCACCACATTTCACTTCTCACTAACGAATCCTCTGGATATTTGACTGACCAGTATCTATGCCTTGTTTGCCACCTATGTGGAGACGAACTGTATGCAACACTGGACTCCTTATCTTTCTCATCCTGCCCTCTAACTTCTGTCGGTACTTAGAGAATGGCACCTGGCAGGAGGCCAAATGCAGAGAAGCAATGGGACACACCTTTTTCCTGCCTCATCATTCCTTATCCAGTACCTTCACAATTCTGTCTAAACTTTTACCTTAATACCACTTGAATCTGTCTTCTTTCCTAATCTCAAGCACCTTTTTTAGTCTTAGGATCTTTTACCCAGAAGAAGCCATGGTGACCCATCCAATCTGACTGTGTTTCCTCCCGGATTTCTCCACTTACTTCTCAACATTACAGATGCCCATCTGCCTTCTATCCTGAAAACCCTTAAACAGTTACCCATTGCTCTCTGGATAAAATAAATCACCGGATCTGCAGGACCAGATGTGGTCTGTGACCACCAAAGAAAGCTTCAGTTTAATTGGCAGTCACATGGCACCCTTCAGTCCTTTTCTTGAAGGATACTGGAAAGGACTACAGATCTCATCTAACTGTGAGCTATACATAACAGCAAAGAATCACTTATTTTGAAAAATGAATTGCTCTAGAAGTAAGAACGTAGTTTTAGCACGGGCTAACAGTCCCAACTGTCAGAACTTATTGATTTATTCTTCTGGGTGCCTTTACTAGGGCTGTATAATCTTGTCTTTATGTAATTTTTAGAATTTAATCTCTGCTTTATCTTGAAGCCAATCATTTTTTTCCAGGAGCAACACCTTCCTCTCAGGTATACCTTCTCACCTTATATTTTCTATCCTTGTTTTTGTTTTTGGAGATCAACTGCTAATATTCTTGCACAATTTCTCCCCATATTTGTGAGGCTTCCAGTGACCCTGGAGATATACAGCTACCTTCCCTTGTCTGAACCTCTGTAGAATTTATACTTGGCTCTGGATCTTTTCGATTGACTTTACAATTCTCATTGTTTTGTGCTCATTTGGCTAGCAGTGCCTTGTGTGTTGTTATGCACATACAATGTGGTCAGTACATTTTTTTGATGAATGAATTTCTTCTATAAGCTGAGGAAAACAGATACCATCAGAAAAAGAACACTCTTAGTAAAGATGATATCACAAGGCCTTAGTTTTAAAACTAGAGATGGAAAAAAAAACACTTAGAAGAACAATGGAACAATTTATCAGTTAATTAAATTCTGAAATTAATCATTTTTATATGCATGCAATGTCCCTGCTCCTATTCCAAGTTCAAGTATATGAATGCCAATGCTGAATTCCAATTGAGCCTTTGTGAATGAGTAACTAGCTCAAGGTCAGAAGAAGATTAAACATGCGGCTTGTGAGATTCTAACTTAATATCCTAGAAGTTGCAACAATGACTAAAGGTCACTTGAGCATCCCAGAATTTGCGTGATTTCAGCTTCTGGGAATATGATCCTATATCATAATGCCACTCTTATAGCTGCTTGTTTTGAAACTTAAGAGCTATGTAACCTTAGGAAATGAAATTCCTCCCCAGAACTTTCATCTAAAACATAGAAAAATAATATAATAATGACAAGTATTAAGAATTCTTACATCAGTACTGACAGTAAAATCTGTTTTTAAGTGACAGGAGCCTATGAATAATATGTATGAGGCCATGATTCCATTTAGTAGGCATTTTTGTATTCATTTAAATAAGCTGATATTGGTTAACTTTTTTTCATGAAATTGAGTGGTCTTCAACTCATACTTGTGTACAAATGTATTTTTGTATGTGCAAACTGTGGTCTCAATGTCTGCTCAACGTTGTTGATATTTTGATATTTTAAGAATATCATTAAGGATGTAGTTATGGTTAATATCCTAAATATCCCCCAAAAGCTCATGGGTTGAAATATTTGTCCATAGCTCATGCTGTTATTGAGTTGTGATGGGGACTAGGTAGAGAAAGTAAGTTATTGAGAGTGATTTCCTTGACAAATATATTAGGTTCTCAGCCCTCCTCTCACTTTCAGCATATAAAAGATGAAAAACTTTTCTATCACATGTTCTCTCACCATGCCACAGGTGCAAAGTGATTGAGTTAGGCATTCATGAATGGAAACCCCTAAAACTGTGAAAGAGTAGATCTGTATTCTTCATAAGTTGATTACTTTGTCACAGCAACAAATATCTAATGTCATAGTTACTTTTCTATTGCTGTATAGAAACACCACAACCAAGGAAACATTTCGGGGACTTACTTACAGATTCCGAGTATTAGTTCATAATCATCATGGCAGCAGGATGGTAGACATGTTGCTGAGAGCAGTAGCTGAGATCTTGCATCTTATCGAAATGTTAGAGGCAGATGCAATGGGCTTTTGAAATCTCAAAGCCCACTCCCATTTTGACACATTTCCTCCAACAAGATCACACCTTCAAATCCCTCCCAAACATTTCCACCAACTAGGAACCAAAAGTTCAGATATATGAGCCTATGGGGGCCATTATCATTAAAACCACCACATTCCATTTCTAGGCCCTCATAGACTTGTAGGCACATCATAAGAAAAATGCACTTAACTCAACTTCAAAAGTCCCCATAGAGTTTCACAGTCTCAGGATTGTTTAAAAATCCGAAATCCAAAGTCTCTTCAGAGACTCAAGGCAATCTCTTAACTATAACCTCCTGTAAAAGCAAAATGCAAATCACATAATTCCAACAGACTGTGGCACAGACTATATGTTACCATCCCAAAAGGGAGAAAAGGAGCATATTGAGGAAACACTGGACCACATTTAATACCCATGGATTCTCCCCTCTAAGAATATGCTTTCTTTCAAACTTTCTTGAGACAAGTTTTAAGCATGAGAGTGACTCCAACACCACTTTTAAAGTGAAATTTTCTAAAAGATTAATGTATGTGTTATAAAGTTTTAATATTCCTTTTTTATTAATTTCATAAGAATGCATACAGTCACTCTAAGTCATACGTTATTAGCCACTCAGAAAGCAAAGGCTGTTCTTGCTCTTCCTGTACACACTGATATTTATCCTGTGAGTTGATGCAATACAAGGCAGGGAAAATGTTTCCTGCATGCAAATTTCATTTGGTGGGACATGGTGCCATAGGGTTTCTATATGGAGAAAACACATCTTACTCTTAGATTCTCGTCTTCATCCATGTCTCTCAAAGAGTCACACAAATCATGGTTGCTTTAACTTATGTGTCCTAGAAATAGCCCCATACTTGAAGTTCATTTATCAAAGTGTAAATCTATGGGATCGATAGTTCTACATCTTCCTGACATCTTGGAACATAACCTAAGGACACAGCCCTTAAGCCACTCCACAGCACTGAGCATACTTACATCAGTGTAATTAGCTTACACAGATGACTACTGTCCTAGTTTATTGGTATATGAAGTGAAATTTTATATACATAACTATTCCAGTTTTTCATATACATTTCTATTGGAGGATGACAGCTTTTTGCAGGAACGCTGAGAAGGGTAGGTTCATTTATCTCCAGCTCCAGGGAGATCTAATGTCTCTGCCCTCTGTAGTCACCTGCACTCACTGCATATACCCACATTTAGGCACACACACTTATCCACATAATTAAAAACAAAATAAACCTCGAAAAAATAAAAGTAAAGAAATATAATCCTACATAGTTTCTTTTGCACTCCACCATATATTTTGACCTTTATTAGTTTCAAGGTAAAAGAAAGCTTCATGCATCTGTGATACATAAGTTCAAACACACCACACTGCATTGTTCCAGAGGGAACAGGCCAGTGGTGTGTCTATACAGCTAATCAGTGGCAAATCATCCTTGCTGTAATAGCATATCTTTACCCATTCAAGATAACTATGACAAAGGAGGAGCAAACTACCTCTGTTGACTGCTAAGACTGCTATAAGGTTTGTTCCTGCTAAAAATGTCTTCATTGATGTTGTTAACTCTAACCCCAACCCTAACCCTGAACAGTTTAGAAAGGCACAGTCATGATATTTTCCTATCTACTGGCTTGGAACTATTTTATAACTGACTATTAGATGGAAGTGAAAAGATTCATAAGCCAGCTTACATGCTTCCTGGCTGTTATGCTCTGTCAAATAGGAATAAGCTCAAATACAACATAGCCCTTTATTTCAGAAAGAATATGCACAGGTAGGTCAGATAATCATCTCAGGTACCTTCAGTACACCTGTAACACCATGCCAACTTTTGAGAATCATAGATACTAAAAGACTGTCACACAATTCATATTATAGTTTTTGGATACAAATTCAAGTATGATTTATTAAAAATTCAACTACATAAAATATTAGGAAATTGTGAGACAAGTGTTGCCTTAGGAAAAGCAACATTGGCTTGCCTTTTCCTTGTTACACATCAAGATTAAGCCTTCCTTATCAGGAATGAAAAATGTTAAAAAATAAAACTAAGCTCTAACCTGTATTCAGGCATTAACTTACCTAGAGAATTATCTAATACCCTGGATTTCTATGATGAAAGCTGTATCAAAGTCTATAGCAGGATACCTTTTTAAAAAGGAGAGGAAGGAAGGGAGGGAGAGAAAGAGAGAATGAAAGGAGAGAGAGGAAGTGTGTGAGAGAGAATGAATAGCAATTATCTGTATGCCTTCTGTGAATCTTAATTCAGGTTGAAGAGCCTTTTTAGATAGCAGGCCTAGGAGAACCACTTCTAAGTGGGAAAAGAAATTTCCAGCATTCACAAGGGTCACACCAAAAGTCTTAAGACTCGGAGATAGAAAACGAGAGAGAAGTGGTCTAACTGACCTATGCTTTTGATCCCAAATAGGAGATTCTGTGACTGTGTGAGGTCTTGATCCCCAGCTTCCTAATATAAGTATTTAAATATAATGGGAAGACAAAGTTAAGTGGAGATAAGAAGATGAAGAAAGGTCCTAAAGATTTAAGCCTCATTCTATGAATTACATTAGTTATATAAGCTATGGAAAGTTCATTTTTTTATTTATTAATCTTAACTTCTAGTGACTTGTCCTGTGATTAGTCTGGTTGTTCAAATTCCTGAACTATTCTCTGAAATACAAAATAAGGGAGAAAAGATACAATAAATCATCAGTTACTTGGAAGTGTGTCTGAATACTGTTGCTGTATGCTTCATGATGTTTAAATGATTATTAATGAAATTCTTTTTGATTATTCTACTAGGTGCATATAGAAAATTATTCACAATAGTAATAAATAATAATAATAAACACAATTTTTTAAAATTTCCTCTCAAATCTGAAATATCTTGCACATTACAGTAACATAATTTATTCCTTTCTAAACAACATAAAAATTTTTATTATGTATTATGATGTTTTAAAATAGAAAATATATAGTTTGACATGCACAACAGTTTAAATGTACAGAGAAAATCACAAGCTAATGGTTTGTTTTAAGGTTGTTAACAGCAAAGCAGATATATCAGTCTAAATCATGCAACCTTCAAAGCTGTATATAAATATCATTTTACCTGAGCTGCTGTTACAGCTGAGAAAATATTTATTTCTTTTATTTCTAAATTCTTTGCCCTGTCCTTATACTTTAGATAGTAATAAACAATAAGAAAGTTCAGAAGCACAAGAGATTGGCTTTAATTTCTCAAGTGACTTCTTGTGAGAGATATCTGTCCTGGTTAGGTCAAGATGACAACGTGACCTAAGATAATGTTAGGTATCTGGGAAGAGTAAACTTGGTTGAGAAAATACCTCCATTATAAGGCCTGTAGGAAAATTTGAAGGATGTTTTCTCGATTGGTGATTGATGGGAGAGGGTCCATGTCACTATGGATAGTGTCACTCCTGTGAAGATGATCCTGGGTTATATAAGGAAGCAGGGTGAGCAAGCCTTAAATAGAAGTCCAATAAGCAGTATTCTTCCATGTTTTCTGCTTCATTTCCTGCCTCCAGGTTCCTGCTTTGAGTTTATGCTGTAACTTCTTTCAGTGGATAGAGTATGACCTAAGAGTTAGCAAATAAAATATACCCTTTCCTCCCCAAGTTTCTGTTTGTCATGGTATTTTATCACAGCAATAGAAACCCTAAGACAGAAATTGGTACCAGGAGTAAGGTATTGCTGTATTGCTTAGGGGAGAATTGTAGAAGGAGTTTAGAATTTTGAACTAGAAAAATCATTGAGTTTTTGCAACTCAATGTAGGAACTTATAAGATAATGCTGAGAGCGATGCAGATGATGGAGACCTAGCTTGTGAAAATTCAGAAGGAATCTGACTCTATCAGGGAAATTTATGTGATTATTTGAATTTAGAAATGATCAATAAGAGGGCAACCATGCCTGGCCCTGGAAACCTACCTACTCAGTACTAATGAAGTAGTAGTTATTGGAGGATAATCTACAGACACTAATGTACAAAACCAGCATAATCCCTAGCAATTTATACTATTTTTCCTTATATACACAGATAAACATAATCTTCACTCCTTATCAAGCAAACTTCTCTTTGCAACAGGCAATGATGACTACATCTACTCTTGCAGGCTACAAGAATATATTATAGAGAGTCAGCTGGATATTAAAGCTATACCTAGAAATTTCAAAATATTTTTCTAGAGGCAAGCCATTTATTTTGAATATTTGGTGTTATTCAGTTTTTAATATTTCAGCTGTCTTCTGCTATGAAATTCTTGCATGTCCAAATACTATAGACCATTTGGCAAACAGTTCAGCTTCTCAGACCTGCTGAACTTCTAGGTAACTAACTCCCCTGCTGAGCCTAGGAGACAAGCAGGCTGTAGATGCTTAGCTTTGCTTCTTGTGCAAGTGACGCTCTTACCATCCCTTGCCTTCAAGCCTAGTGGCATTCCAGAGCAATTGACTGAGGACAATAGGGCTTTTTGCACAACCAGGTACAGTAAAGACTGGAGCAGAATTCCACAGGCTGACACAGAACTTCGTGGCCAGAGAGAGGAAAAGACAGAGGTTCTGTAGAGGTTAAAACAGATCTCTTTTAGAGTTTATCAGGGCCAGGGGTAGGGAGCCAGGAAGAATAGATGGAGGACTAAGGAACAGAGGACAAAGATCAGGTCAAAAGCATAGGAGCTTACTAAAACTATGAGGACAGGAAAACTGGGCACAGAGAGGAACTGAATGTGAAGACAGAGATGAAGCTGTGAGGACAGAATTTTGTCATAGAGGAATAAAGTTAACGGACAAAAGAGCATAGTGTACATAGATTCCTTTCCCTCAGATACCCCACGCCATACGTAACATCTTTCCCAGGACTCAGGGAGGAATTTTCTCAGGGCAGGAACTCGGGAAAATTCCATTTTCCTTAATTTACAAAACCCTCTAGCACCTAAGGCTCAGGAACGTTGCAGTAGACGGGGCAGAGAGATTGTAAGAGCCAGATGATCCGTAAGTGCGCTCTGTGATTGTGTCTCTTAGTAACAATCAAAGCTACACCCATGGTTTCCCCAATATGACTGCCCAAACATGAGCTAAACAAGTAGGACACCAATGGACATGCTAAAGTGGAGAGGTAAGAGTCTACAAGGTCTCAATGCTACATAAAGAACTATAGGCAAAAGAGTAAAGCTTCCCAGGAGAGGTGGTCCTTCTCTTCCAGGGAAGAGTACATCGATTGGCTGTCCAGTGCCAAATGGACAGCCATAAAAACATACTTCCAAGTAACATTATATAGACTGAGCGGGTTATGTCTAGGAATGTATATGCATATGTCATAACAATGACATTTGCATGAATATGTACATATGCAAGCAATAACATGAATTTGAAGGAGAGCAGGGAGGGGTGCATTGGACAGTTTGGAGTGAGAAAATGGAAGGGTGGAAATACTGTAAATATATCTCTAAAATTAAAAAAAAATCCATCTGGTCTGCTGGAGCTAAGAAATCAGCTGTGATTAACAGTAGACTAGAACCAACAAGACAATAATTTTGCTTTACTGGGCCAATCGATACTGGTCAGCCAGGGCTGAAGACTCAGCTGTGATTAATAAAACAAGCATCATATAGGCAAAATCTTCTGGGAAATGTTTCTTCAGAGTCAGCACATAGATTTGGTGGTCCAGAGGGGACCAAGGTTGTCCTCCATGCTGATAACCAAATTTGGTAATGTATAAGAGTTTCCAGGGCAGTACTAACTCTGGAGGTGTGAAAGGAGTGAGGGAGAGCAGCTGAGAAATGGACCTCTGGGAGGCTAGAACAGGCCATTGGTGAAGGTGCAACCTTAGTTCAGTGGAAGCACCACAGCTGAAAGAGTCATGGAGATAAGGTAATGCTTGGCACAGTATGATAGTGCTAGAGTCCCTGAAGAGAACAAAGGAGAGGCTAATGATGGAGATGCAACCCAGGTTCAGTGAAGACCTCATCAAAGGGGAGATACCAGTATCATGAGACAACCACCAAGAAGTGTAGCAGATGTGGAGTGGAGGCAGCTTGTACCCATGGGACAAGCTTCGTGGGCTATTGATGGCAGACTCAGAGAATGAGAGATTACTCAGCTCTTTGTAGCCCAGAAGATCTGAGTCCCAGGTAACTGCCACTGTGCCTCACTCTGTTGGACTCTGAGTTTGTTTTAGTTTGAATGTAACCAGATCTTCATTTATACTTTTTAGAATAAGAAAGTATTTAACTTGTTTTTGATTTTACAGGAACCCACAGTTGAGATATTTGGGCTATTTTAGAGAGACTCAGGATATTTTAGAAAGACTTTTGTACATTTCATATTTTGAACTTTTAAAGGTATTTTGGGTATTTAAAAGAGACTGGGTTTCTTTTTACATCTAGCCACAGTTTTCTCTTCCTCCATTCTTCCCAGTCCCTCCCTCGACCCTCCCCTAGGCTCCTACTCCCACTCCCACAATCCACTTCTCTGTTTCTATTGAGGAAACGGCAAGTCTCCCAGGGAGATCAACAAAACCTTGCATATCAAGTTGCAGTAAGACTAAGCACGACCCTATGTATTAAGGCTGGGCAAGGAGACCCAGTATGAGGAGTAGGGTCCAAAAAGCTAGTAAAAGAGTCAGAGACAGACCCTGCTCCCACTGTTAGGAGTTCCACAAGAGGACCAAGCTGCACAACTGTAACATATATGCAGAGTTTTTATGCCAGTCCCATGCAAGCTCTCTTGTTGTTGGTTCAGACTTTGTGAGCTCCCATGAGCCCAGGTTAGTTGATTCTGTGGGTTTTCCTTGACCCCTCTTGCTCCTACAATCCTTTCTCCCCCTCCTCTACAGGATTCCATGACCTTTGCCTGATGTTTGGCTGTGGGTCTGCATCTGTTTCCACCAGTTGCTGGTTGAAGCCTCTCTGATGAAAATTGGGATAGGCACCAATCTATGAGTGTAGTAGAATATCATTAGGCAGTATCAGGAATGGGCTTACTCTCCTGGCATGGGTTTTAGGCTAGACCAGTCATTGGTTGGCCATGCCCTCAATCTGTGGGCCACCCTTACCCCAGCACATCCCATAGGCAGGACAGACTGTAGGCTGAAGGTTATATGCCTGGTTTATATGGTTCAAGTCTACCAATTAAAGCTACATATCTGCTATTACTAGGAGTCTTGGCTGGGGTCATACTTGTAGATTTCTGGGAGATTCCCTTGTGTCAGGTTTTTACCTGGCCCCCAAATGCCCCCCTTGCCAGTAGTCTCTTTCAGTACTCTCCCCCTCTATCTGCCATCCTCCCCTCACAACCTGATCTTTCATGTTCCATTCCCCACCTGCCCACAGTCTACTCATGAAATATTTTCTATTTCCCCTTCCCAGGGAGATCCAGGTGTCTCACCTTGAAACCTCCTTGTTACCTAGAGATTGAACTTTTAAAGTGATTTATTTTTTAAGACTATGGGACTTTTAAAAGTTAGAGTTGTTTTATATGAGAACTTTGGGGTAAACAAGAAAAGAAGGGTTATGGTTTAATAATAATGTATTGGTATGTCAAGATGACAAGGATTCAGTTGTCTTCATTGTTTCAACTAAGCAATAATTATCTGTGAAAAGGAACCCTGGTTAAGAAAATGCCTCCATTAGATTGCCTATAGGCAAGTCTGTGGGGGAATTTTCTTGATTGGTGATTGGTTTGGCAGGGCCCAGCTTTCTGTGGGTGCTGGGATCCAGGGGCAGGCAGTCCCAAGTTACATAAGAAAGCAGACTGAGCAAGCCATAATGATCAGTCCAGTAAGCAGCACCCCTTACTTCTGCTTCGCTTCTTACCTCTAGGCTCCTGCCTTGAGATCCTGCTCTGCCTTCTCTCAGTGATGGATTGTGACCTGAAAGCTGTAAGATGAAGTAAACCCTTTCCTAATCATATCAGTTTTGGTCATGGTATTTTATCGCCTCAGTAAAAACCTTAACCAAGATAGCATCTATATTTTAATTACTTCTATCAATTACTAAAACAAAAAAAATTATCCTCCAAATTTAGACCTTTATTAGTAGTGACTGTAACCATTAGTTGACATCATTCCATGCTATTTTTTTCCCATAACTCCAGGCATCCAGCTTTCACTGATGAAGTCATGCTAGTCAGAATGTCCTTTCTCTTTTGCCTTCTTGTCTGGCTGTTACTTAGCTTCAAGGCCCAGCACAGATGTCAGCATGATGCAAAAGGCCTTACAACCTGCAGGGATAATTTTTCTTCAGCTATGTGTCTAAAGAACCTTGTGCTTATCTCCTAGATTGCATTTGTTTTACTTTAGAAACAGTACAATACGTGGTGAACTGTTAACATAGTGTACCAATGGATTTTGTAGACTATTAGTCTATATTTGCTAACTATAATACTATAGAAATTCATACGATAATAAAATATCAACCAAAATATAGTTACTTTCTATATGGAGGTAAAATCATGATACATGTGATGACTTAAAACAAAACTTACTCATTGTTTCACAATGTCTACAGGTCAGAAGGTCAGTCACAGTATAGCTGGGCTGGCTGCCTGCTGAACTCATAGCCCTCATAGACAATTATTAAGGTGGACATATTTTTTTTTCAATGTCAGCAAGGTAATATATACTCTGTTTCTGAGTCTAACCACTCCATCCCATTAGGAACTTTCAGTTTGATCATGGTTCCAAGGGTCACCTATTGATTAACACAATTGATTAGGGACTCTAATCACAACTGTAAAAACTCTTGCCACATGCCATTATGTAACCTTGGGAATGATATCCACAGGACAGAATAGTGAGAACAGTCTACAGGAAGAAGTATTTTCAATTACACTGTTTACAATTGCGGCCTCCCAGTGATCATATAAAGAATGGCTTTTAGTTAGTTTCAGTACTAATTTTAGACTCCCTACAAACAACATGCTTCATTGTTTCCTTCCCAAGGTGCTGTAATCTCACCATTTACCCTATTTGGTACATTACTGCCTGGGGTATCAAAATTTTTTACCAGACATCATTGATACAGCATAGGATTTTTTTTCCCAGAAGAATATTGAAAGTCCTAGCTGGTTTATTTTAGGCTGCAAATGAAGAGTACAGGCAGAGAGAGAACAAAGAGCTATAGACAGTTCTACTAAAATATTTAACAGAATTTAGAGGAAATGTAAGAAATAAGAACTTGTAGCTCGAAATACAATCTGTTTTTTTTTTGCACCCAGTCCTTCTAGGCAACACAAGGCTCTCAAAGTGGGAGATAACATCTGGACAAAGACCAAATTCTGAGCTCTTTTGTTAAAATGTAGCCTCCAGGTGAATTTGAGATTTAGAGAGATTTAGTAGACTCTATTAGGACTTCAAAAAGCGTTAAGACATTTCCTTGAGACTTCCACAACTAGGGAAAAAAGGAGTTCTAAGAATAGCAAGAGTATGTGTCTCTTAGACCCTCTCAGCTAGAGGAAATGTTTTCCAAGGTCTTAAGGGTATGCTTCTTTGATTTTCTTACCTAGAAAATAAAGATTTGCCTTAAATCTCAGCAGCTTGCCTCTTCACTGGACAAGAACATGAAAAAATGATGACATAAAAATGTCTTTGGTGACCCACGTAAAAAGATACTATCTCAGAAAAAATGTGGGTATGGATACATTTTAATGGAACAGATTTTCAATGTAGTATGTCAGATTAATATTTGAAATAATTGTACCAATCTGCAATGCAAGTGTCAGAGAGGGCAAATGAAAATATATCTAATGTCTATTATTATTATTATTATTATTATTATTATCTTTTATTTTGATATGATAATATAATTACATTATTTTCCCTTCCCTTTCCTCCCTCCAAATTCTTCCTTATACATTTCTTTACTGTCTTTCAAATTCATGTCTTGTTTTTCCATTAATTGTTGTTATGTGCATTTGTGTATAATAGGAACATATGTATTCTTAAATATAACCTCAATCTCTATAATGTTATTTATGTGTTGTCAGGGTTGACCATTTGGATGGATAACCAACTAATGTCCTTTTCTTTGGATAAGACTTTCTCCATTTCTAGCACTCATTAGTTGCTTGTAGCCCTTTCTAATAGGGGTGAAGCTTCATAAGCTTTCCCCTCTCCACCTTGGCATGTGTATTGTTATTGCCCTTGTTCAGTGCATGTACAGGCAGTAATAATGGTGAGAATTTATGGGTATAATTTCTGATGTTACTAGAAGACATATTCTGACATCAAACTATGAGATAATCTGATTCGTACAATCTATCTACCCCTCCTCCACAATGTTCCCTAAGCCTGAGGTACAAGAGTTGTTCTGAAGACAAATCCTTTCAGAATAGGTTCCACAACTCTGAATTTTGATTGTTTTTGGCTTCCTTGATGAGGGGTAAGGACTACACTTATCTGTGGGTATGAGGGAAAAATTTAGAATGTAGTTAGGGATTATGCTGGTGTAGCAAAGTGATGGTTTTAGGTTCTCCTGAAAGATCTATGATTTCACTAGCCCTAGAGAGCTGGTTAGGTTTCCAGTACCAGGCATAATTTTCCTCTTCTTGAGTAGGTCTTATGTCCAATTATAAAGCTATTGGTTACTTCCAAGTTATCTGAGCCAATACTGTATCCTTAGATTTATCATGCCATGGCAGTTGTTGTAATTCATAGGCATCATATCTGGGTAGGACTATTGGTTGCTTCCTTCCTTCGGAAACTTACATGGCAACTTCCAGTACCATGAAAGCTGAACTTCAGAAAGGAAGTATTTGTGTCAATTGCAGCTTAGGGGTCTCTGGTCTCTGTGCCTGATGTTCATGGTAGCCTAGCTGGCTGTCATAGTCTTTCAGAACTTGGAGTGTATTTCATGTGTGCAAATGAGTACAGGTTCCCACAGAGTCCAGAAGTGAGCATTAGATTCCCTAGAGATGGAGTCACAGGTGATATGAGCCACCTAAATTGGGTGCTAAGAACCAAACTTGGATCCTTAGCAGGAACAGTAAATACTCTTAACTGATGATCTATCTCTCTAATCCTAACTTCAGGTATGTTACATTTATATAGATAGATCCTCAGGTGTGAATATCAAATATTTGCTATGGGGGAGAAAGTATGACTCACCCTGGAGTCAAAAATCTGAAATAAAGTAAGAGGACCAGAACTGGGCCTCTATCAGCATATGTTTCTGTAGCCATTGCACAGTAGAACTCCCAGCTGGTGTTTGAAATTGCTGTCAAGCAGGGACTATTGTTCTCCTTCCATTTCTCATTTAGAATGGTCTTGCTCATGGCATTAATCACATTCCAGTATTCAGTACTGAAAGTGTGGGAGGCAGACAAATTGTATTTTTGATTTGCAGATCTTCTGATGAAGTAGCATCTTAATTAAGGACTCTTAATTCACACTTGAGCTGATGTGGGGATAAAAGTCTATACTTTAAATCTATTGTGATACAGTAATGATTCAAACACTGAGAGTCTTGAGAGCAGCTTAGTATACTTTGTATTGAGGTGGAAGGGAAGAGTTGGGGTCCATTAAAGGACTATGGCAGTGAGTCTTCAGAGACGCCCCAAGTAAAGAATAAAACCTCTCAAAACTCTCCCCAAATTTATTGGACACTTCCCAGGTTGAATTTTGGCATAAGTGTGTTCCATCAATTGCAGCAAAAATTCAACTCTGTGATTTCCAAGGCTACACATGAAAAACGTTGCAGGCTCTGCAGGCACCTTCTGTAATGTTTACTTTTAGGATGCTTCATTCACGAGTCCAGATCCGTGCTGTGAGAAAATGAAGTGTAAACTGCACAGAAATGTCAAGTACAGGTGTGCAGGTAAACTGTCCCAGCTGACTTCCTAGGGAACAGAGAGCATTATCCACTGATCACATGAATGAACCACCAGTCAAAATCAATGGTGAAGCTGCAATATGAACTGAGTACCATACAAAGCAAGAAACTGCTGCTGTACTTGTAGAATTAATGCTAGGATCCAGATAACAAATTGTTATTTTATCCCAAAAGATGACATCTTTTTTTTTTCTTTTCAGGGATATAAAGTAAAAATATTTGTCTTTGAAGTCTGAAAACTATATTTTGTTTTTAAATCAGATACTTTTATTTTAAAGATGTGTGTGTGTTTGTGTGTGTGTGTGTGTGTGTGTGTTCTTTTGAACCTATGTACACACACCACATGCATGTATCTAAGAAGGCTAGAACTTGGATTACAACCAGTTGCGATTGTATCAGGTAACTAAATTCATTTCTCTTAAGTGCTATTAACTGCTGGGCCATCTCTCCAGCCCTAATTAAATAGTCTTTTGAAACAAAAGATTCATACTTGGAGGATTGATCAATGGGTAAGAGCACACATTGCTCTTCTACAGTACTTGAGGTCAGTTCTCAGTACCTAGGATAGAGAACTCATAATAGCTTGTAACTCCAATTCCAGGGGGTTGATACCTCTGACCTCCATGAGTGCATACCCCCATGGGCATACTCTCTCTCTCTCTCGCTCTCTCTCTCTCTCTCTCTCTCTCTCACACACACACACACACACACACACACACACACACACACACACACATACACACACACACAGAGAAAGAGAGAGACAGACAGACAGACAGACAGACATAATTAAAAGTGATAAAAATAATTCTTTCCCAAAATCATTGTTCACTTGCACGCAAAGGCAGGCCACAGAGTGGGCTTGGCCCATCACTGTAACTTGTGTATCACTGTTTTCAACTGCCAGTTATATAAGGGAAGATAAAAATGAAATTCTATACAAAAAATTTAGCATGTTTCTTTATTGTGCCAGAGTCCACAGAGTCTATGCTGTAAATATGTTACCCTAGATGTCCTTCAAACATGGTTCAGTCATATTTCAAAATCTCCTTAGGTATTTTAAAGATATTTTCTAAAATAGTTCATATTCATGGAAGAAATATTTCTTATGGAATCTATCTGTAATATTCTCAGAAATAAATTGACAGGTAGCAATCAGCTGGCTAGCACATAAAGTGTGGTATACAATGTAAAATGTAATATTATTTTGCAATGAAAAAAATGAACTTACCTCATGAGTATTCTACAATGGATGTGACAATGGTTGCATAACTCTATAACTTTACTAAGATTATTAAATTTGTAATTAAAATGCATGAATGCTAGAATATGCATCTTAAGTTGTCCCTATACAAGTATTTAAACATTAGTGTTTTGATTGTATGACAGGAAAACAATACTTTATGTCAATTTGAGATTAAAATTTTAAAATATTGTATTGCAGTGATGTGTTCCATAAAACATTATTCAAAATAAATTTAGTCCTCTTTATAGCAATTACTTTGTACTTCCTTGAAGCTGATATGTCCTGCACAATTGAAAATCTATCACCAAAAGAATACTGTGAAATAACAATTTCTTTCCAGTTGTCCCCTATAAAAATCATTCTCATCTGGGCAGTGGTAGCACACACCTTTAATCCCAGCACTTGGGAGGCAGAGCCAGGCAGATCTCTGTGAGTTCAAGGCCAGCCTGGTCTACAGAGCGAGATCCAGGACAGGCACAAAAAATACACAGAGAAACCCTGTCTTGAAAAAAACCACACAAAAAAAATTATTCTCCAGATGTGGAGTTTCTAAAAAGGCACAAATGGTTGATGGTGATCTGAAATTACACTGTAAATACAAGTTTCACATATTCCATAACAAGTAATTCTCAGCCATATTTTAAAAATAATAGCAAGGCACTAATTTCTATGGGATATTAAGAAAATGTCATTTTTATTTTTGCAGACTTGAATAAAATGATTAACAACTTCTGAAAGTTGTAAATAACTTTTGGGCTTAAACAATATCAATAAATTCTTTTCTAAGGTCTATGACCCTAGCTCTGGGAAGTTGACTGTGTTTCTAGAATAGTGCATGATGTCCTCCCTGTTGAGTGGGCTTGAAAGTCACATTGTAAAGGGTGCAGGTGAAGAGGACTAGTGAGGTCATGGGGGTTGATGCTTGACTATTTTAAAGAGGTCAGTTGTACGCATCAGGAAAGGACATGACACAAAGAAAATGATGTTAAAATTGGAGGCATGCTTTCCCTTTAGGGCAGGGAAATCATAACTGGCTTGTTTAAGCAGCTTAAGTAGAATGAAAACTTGCATAGAATTATTGTGTATGGGTTTGAAATAGTCTCAAGTAATAGTGTAGTATGAAGGTTTTGATTAGACTTGTTCAGAACTTGGGTTGTATTGAAAATTTATTGTTTCCAGTCATGAAGCAAAAAATAAAGCAATTGAAGTATTGATGAACTCTGAAATCAAGCTGTTAGACTTGTGGTATATTCAAAACCATCAAAAATAGTGATTAACCAACAGTATGTATCTAATTAGTTATATTTAAAATGAAACATAAATGCATTTTTTTCAGAGTACATAAGATATAATTAACTGGAAAATACCATATATAAAAGAAGTAGCACTTCAATTCATATTGGGGTATATATATATATATATATATATATATATATATATATATATATATATATTGTGTGTGTGTGTGTGTGTGTGTGTGTGTGTGTGGAGAGAGAGAGAGAGACAGAGACAGAGACAGAGAGACAGAGACAGAAGGACAGAATACCACAAATGCATTGTTTTCAAATAAGTTTCACCATGTATCTCAGGATAATCTAGAAATTTTGATGCGCCCAGATCACAGTCCTCCAGTGATTACAGTTGTGTAGCACCATGCCATTCCAAAGCCATAGGTAAATATCATAATGTGCAATCAGGCAATAATGCTGTACCTACCAATGAGTGATGGCTTGAAAAGCGTCATTTTGCATCTTGCTTGAGCCCCATATCTTGGGTGACATCTGTGGGAGTCATACCGTAAGAGTAATGAACAAAGCTTAATGAAACCAGTATTATCACACACCTACATAACAACATTCTGGTCAATAACAGACTGTAACTTTGACAGTGGTGCAATTATAATAAAGATGAATCATGTCTATCCCCTAGTGAGTTTATAACTGTCATAGTGCTATACCAGCATTACTCATGTGTTTGTGTTTCTGACAGAATCCCACAACACTGTCAGTCACTAAAAAGCACAGCGCATACAATTATTGGCAGTAAATAATAGGTGATAATGATAACAAATGACTATGTTCAGGGCATATATTTACTACTCTGTACATTTCATTGTTCTCCTGGAATGTACTGCACTTACAAAGCAAAAAATGTAGTGAAAAACTGTGCCATGTGATTTAGGCATCTGTTTCATGTATGTGCTTTATATCAAGCCATTTGAATGCATCAAGAGGCACCAAGTGGCTGATCACCTAGTATGTCTGGGTACACACTGATGTTTGTACAATGACGAAGTTGGTTAATAATGTATTTCTCAAAATACGTTGTTGTTGCTAAAAATGTGTGATTGAATCTGAAACCTGATAAAACTTATTTATTGACATAGAGAATTCATCAGTCTCAGGAATACTTGATAATTTTAAGATTTTTGTAAGGTGGCAAGAACATTTCTGAAAAATAAAAATAAAAATAAGTGATTTACTATTAACAGTGTTTGCTGTGGGATGTTCTGTATGGCAAATGTGTTGCTAATTAGTCAATAAATAAAACACTGATTGGCCATTGGCTAGGCAGGAAGTGTAGGCGGGACAAGGAGGAGAATAAAGCTGGGAAGTGGAAGGCTGAGTCAGAGAGACACTGCCAGCCGCCATGATGACAAAAAGCATGTGAAGATGCCAGTAAGCCACGAGCCATGTGGCAAGGTATAGATTAATAGAAATGGATTAATTTAAGATGTAAGAAGTTAGCAAGACGCCTGCCACACAGTTTGTAACCAATATAAGTCTCTGTGTTTACTTGGTTAGGTCTGACGGCTGTGGGACTGGTGGGTGAAAGAGATTTGTCCTGACTGTGGTCCAGGCAGGAAAACTCTAGCTACAAGTGTTCATTTTCTATCCCTAAACAAATAAATAAGTAACCATTTCTTCAGTTTGCTAACCTTTGTGTTCCATCTTCTCTCCAAACCTTAAAGAAAACATTCTCTGCTGAAGTCTAATTTAACATGGTAACATGATGAATCTAGTTTTCTATTTTTCCTATTATTAGTGAAGTATACGTGAACAGATAGAAAAGTAAAAATAAATAAATAAATAAATAAATCATTAAAAATTACAATGCAGAAGCTACATTTTAAAATCTATGAATAATTTACCTTAACATAAAACTAAATAAATATGACCTGCCTATAACACAAGTTCAGGCCTCATTCTCCAAGTTAAAAGAAATAGAAAACATTTTCTTAACTGTGCTTCTAGTTCCTAATTTTCGCAAAATTTAAGTTCCAGGAGGGAATGTACAGATTAAAAGATGGAAAAAAGAACCATTGCAAAAGATAAGATGGGGGTTATGATTCATAAGGCTATGGGATTAGAATACCATAGCTCAAGTAAGCAGACATGGAATAGATAGGTATATATGAAGCATTGGGGTGGATCCAGATGGGAGGGGATATGGGGAGCAACTGGAAGTAGAGGAGGGTAAACTGTAATCAGGTATATTATATGGAAAACAAAATATGTTTTCAATAAAAGAAAAAACATATAAAATAAAAATAATTTTAAAAATTTTAAGGTGCACATAGAGCTAAAAGTATTATACTACTTCTAATTTATCTTCCAGAATTATAATCACTTATCGGTGATCACAACCCACAGTCCTTACATCAGAGATCTTTTCAAGTGTCCACACACATTTAAAGGCCACAAATACCAACCTAAAAGAATGACTGATCCAAAAGTGAGATAATTTTGAAGTTCCTCTTCTTTTCATCATAAATTTATCAAATTAACAGTTGGGAGCCTTTGACTGTAAATTGGGTCTCATTCTGTATCTGCTACAACCAACAGATACCACAGGGTGGCCTAGTGAAGAATCCTTTTGTGGCCCATTTTCTTTTTGCTCTAAGTCCTGTTGTACCATTTTCTTCCAATGCTCTTGGTTTTTTAGTCTGTTTTCGCCTGAAGTATGATGGTATCTCATTAAGAAGCAGCCGGGAGCCTGTGCTCACAAAACAGACCATTACAGCCACAGAACAGAGTTACAGTTGCAGTCTCTCAGATGTCTACTTCTGACTCCACAAAATGGCAAATTAAGGCTGCACACATTCAGACCTCAAACACTGTTTTAGCATGGACCTCATAGCTCTTGAAATTTGGTTGCTGTCTTAAACGATGCATACCAGTGATAGGAAATAGAAAGCCTACAGTCAAACTGGCTCACCATTCTCTTAACTTCATAGTAAATATTTTCTTTCTGTCATTCTTGTCTATGAACCAAATAGAACAACAAGAGTGGGAATGCACATTCAATGAAGATGCTTAAGGAAAAATATTAGAGAGGAAACAAAAACATATTCACTTGAGATGTGTAGCAGGCAAGATCTGTTTTAACAGGACCCTCAGTCCCTCTTTCTATGGGCACTTAGACCAAAGAAGCAAAGTGGCCAGTCCCTCAACACTGAGTGAAGCAGAGGCTGCCTTTGTTTGGCTTAATAAATATCAAAAAGTTATTCAAAGATGCCAAGGACCTTAAAGAAAGTATCAGCCTCCTTCACATCAAGAAAGCTGTAAGACAAGAAAAACTGCCCTGCAAAGAATGTTTGCTGCATAAAACAAACCCACTTTACTTCTCCTATGTGTGGATTTTATAGCCTGCTGTGAGGCACCCATGTATTCATAGTTTTTCTGTTTCACTCCTGTGTGTATGCATTCTCTGCTGTGGGATGTTCTGTATGGCAAATGTGTTGCTCTGATTGGTTGGTAAATAAATCACTGATTGTCCAGTGGCCAGGCAGGAAGTATAGGCAGGACAAGGAGGAGAATAAAGCTGGGAAGTGGAAGGCTGAGTCAGAGAGACACTGCCAGCCGCCATGATGAGAAACAGCATGTGAAGATGCCGGTAAGCCATGAGCCATGTGGCAAGGTATAGATTAATGGAAATGGATTAATTTAAGTTGTAAGAACAGTTAGCAAGAAGCCTGCCACGGCTATACAGTTTGTAACCAATATAAGTCTCTGTGTTTACTTGGTTGGGGCTGAGAGGCTGTGGGACTGGTGGGTGACAGAGATTTGTCCTGACTGTGGGCCAGGCAGGAAAACTCTAGCTACAAATGGCGTCCAACGTGGTGGCAAGATTTTCCACCTAAAAACTGAGAGAAAAGATTCTAAAACGGAGCTAAAAACAGCTTCCTAATTGTCTCTCTCAAATGAGCAGCAGCTGCTGGTTTGAGCTACTGGTGGGTTTCTGGCGTATGCACTCGACCTGCAGTACGGGGAATGAGGCCTCTGCAAATGGCACATTAAGCTGCATGGTGGATTTAGCCTTTGCTAATACAAAACAAAAAAGTTTTAACTGCAGAAAAACATTTGATCATAAAAGATGTTGAGTTAAATCAAAATGTATATTTTAAAGGTACCTTCACTTCAAAACAAAAAAAAAAGGTTTTTGGGCTACACACTGCTTGGGTAAAAGCATAGAGACCCACAATAGCTCCCAGAGCTGGTGGTAAAGTACCACCACCATATTGGGAAGCTGAGGTGGGTGGAGCCAGCAGCCACAGCTGCTGCAGTTTAAAGCAATATCTTCACAATAAGATAGATTCAGATGTAATAGTTTACAATGTGTGTAAAATATACGTAGGCTTGAAAGAGACAAAAAAGGTGATATATACAGTTATATAAACAAATACATAGTTTTAAAAAATAAAGTCTTTAAAGAGACAGTAAAATTAATATAAAAAATAAGTCATGTAAAGATGAATATTACACAGAGAATCTGGATTGTGTTGTCTTTGGAACTTTTAAATGCAGAAAAACATTTGATCATAAAAGATGTTGAGTTAAATCAAAATGTATATTTTAAAGGTACCTTCACTTCAAAATTTGGATATAAGGATATGTTGCTTTGGAAAGGAGTCTCTGCTTTTGTTCCCACAGAAAGTCAAAGGCTATGGATTTGTTCCAGATTAAGATACATCAGGTTTGACCAACCAAGACCCCCTGAAAGGTCTCTGATGACACCATGGCCCAGATGATCCAACATCCAGAATGATTTGAAGGCAACTGGCTCAGACGATACACCCTCATGGACTATTCCATAATCCTAAAATTTTCTTTGTGTCCCCATAAGATACAGTGCCCCCCCTCCAGCAGGAAGTAGTAAGAGAAGCTATGCCCAAATTCCCAAATTATATGTAATTTTACTTTGTTAAAATTAAAACCTTCCTTTTGGAAAAAAAAAAAGGGGGGGGGGAAGTGCTGTGGGATGTTCTGTATGGCAAATGTGTTGCTCTGATTGGTTGGTAAATAAATCACTGATTGTCCAGTGGCCAGGCAGGAAGTGTAGGGGGACAAGGAGGAGAATAAAGCTGGGAAGTGGAAGGCTGAGTCAGAGAGACACTGCCAGCCGCCATGATGAGAAACAGCATGTGAAGATGCCGGTAAGCCATGAGCCATGTGGCAAGGTATAGATTAATGGAAATGGATTAATTTAAGTTGTAAGAACAGTTAGCAAGAAGCCTGCCACAGCTATACAGTTTGTAACCAATATAAGTCTCTGTGTTTACTTGGTTGGGGCTGAGAGGCTGTGGGACTGGCAGGTGACAGAGATTTATCCTGACTGTGGGCCAGGCAGGAAAACTCTAGCTACAATTCTCCTCAAAACTTGTTTCTTTTTCTTTTTTGTGGTTTTGAATATTTTTAAAATATTTGTTTTTGGAGATTATAATTACATAGTTTCCCCCCTTCTCTTTCTTCCTTCCAAACCACTCCCCATATGCCCCTGCTTGCTCTCTTTTAAGTTTATGGCATTTTTCTCCATTAATTGTTGTTCCATAGATATGTATATGTAAATGTATATGTACAGGTATGTATATATTTTCTTAAATGTATAAATATTGCCTGCTCAGTCTGTATAATGTTACTTGCATGTATGATTAAACCTTTTTAAGGATGCTGAAACCAGATAAAGTTCAGAATTCTGTTGCTTCAAAGATATATTAAAATGCTTATGTAGTGTTTTGAATGAAACTAGCCTTACATATTCAGTAGTAATTTTAATAAAATTTAAATGCCAGTTGACTAAGTTTCATATACAAGTCAATTAACAGTTTGCAGGTGTGCCAGTTTCTAAAACTCCCTGAATAAAGGGAGTAGGTTACATTAGCTTCTGCAAGCATATTCTGTCTGTGCCTTCAGAATTATCACCCTCAAAATATCTAGATTGCCAAATGGTGTATTTAAAAAGTATTTCAAAGTCTTTGCCACAAAGCCAGCACTACTTTGAGCAAACCCAGATTTTATAAATGGTATAACCTGTTAAGGGAGGAAAAGCATTTCTCCTACCAACACCAGGACAACCCTTGCATGACTATGATCACCTCTTATCCCCAAGAAACACTAAAAAAGTGGCTAGGTTGTGGGGATGCCAGCATTTCTTTTTTCAATTAGAAGTACTATTTTCAAACTCTCATCCTGTTACCATAAAGAAACAGCATCCAAAACCTAAAGCATCCTAAGTAATCAATAGTTGTATATACTGTTGGATTTATGGAGACTCATTCTATTGAACTTTTATATATATTTTGACCTAAATATATCACAATCCACATGTCAGCCCTGACCATGTTCACAAAGTTAAACTGCTTTCTCCTGCTGTCTTTCATGAGCTGGCTGGGATCTTTTTTTTCTACTTGAATGGGAATTTTAAGTACATGAGGAACAGCTTTTTGGGGTATTAGTAGTCCTTTGACCTTTAGTGCTGAGCAGACCCAGAGGCAAATAGCCCCAAGAGGTGGGAACTAGAAACATATGGCTCTGGACCTTCGAAATAGAGCCTTTTAACTCAAGGTGCTCAAGATAGAGACTTACTTCTCTGGGTTCCAGTTGCCAGCACCCTGGGATTAGAAAACTAGCAAAATTCTTGGCACTAAGTGGCAGCAAGTGGTAGTAGCGGTCAACTGGTGTTAGTTCGCCTTGACCTCTACAGAACCTAGTATGATAGCTCCCTACCGTGAGTATTGAGCCCCTCAGCCTTCAAGTTTTGGCAACTCTGAGAATTAACAGTCCACCAACACCAACACCACATTCACCATCTACCTTCACTTTCCACAGTCTTGGATCTCTGCCTTCTCTACTTCATGCACCATCTTTTGTGGTTTCCCCTCCTTTCCTTCCTATCACTTCTCCCATAGGTTGTTCTCTGGAACTCTACAACTGCCTGTTTTCACTACCACCACTAGGAGAGCAGTCTAATTAAATATCCAGAAAGGAGTACGTGGCACATAAATGAAGGCTTATATTTGCTCCAATCAGAGCACAGATGCCAATTCATCCCATCATTAACTTCTTGCTGGTTTACTGGGGACTGGTTACTCTCCTATTTTCACTGCAGGATCACATAAAGCTTCACCTAGCTTCACCTAGTGTATCTCTTTCCAAAGCTAGTGAAGGTTGCCTAGAGAGCTATAACTTGAGCAAGCATTTCTGGAACAAGATCTTGGCTTCAGTGGTAGTAGTCCTTGCAGCTGGGGTGATTGGAAAATATCCAAAATAGCCATGCTGCCACGATAACAATGTGACTGCTTGCCAGAGAAAGGACTGCTTAGCTGACAGTTTCCCATTTAAGCCTGCCAGCAAAAGGCAAAGGTCTCTCTCTTGGCACTGAAAGGTGAGGGGAGCCTGCTCTGGGCATGCGTGTTCACTCATTCAAGAAACTATAAAGACTTCAAGAAAGTGCCAACACAAAAGCAGCTGCATGTAGAAATGCTCAGCAGCATTTAACAATGCTTGTTTAGAAATGCTTAACCTCTGTTCCCAAGCCCTGCGGAAAGGTGGCTCCCTCAAACATATCTCACTCCTGTGAGATTAAAATTAAAAGCAGAAGAAAAAAATAAAACAAAAGCAGGTAACTCAGTGTTTGTCTTTTCCTAGTTTATGTGAGGTCTTATGAATGTTAATCTGCCTCCCTTACTATCTCTAAAGACTATATCACATTTTGCTGTATTGCTGTGTTTTTCTGTACCTACACATATATGCTCCACCAGAACTGACAGTATTGTGCCCACCATGGCATATATAATGATGCAATGTTTTGTTCCATGGGAAAGACCCTAGAAGTTTGAAAAGTTGGCATCTTGAAAGGTCCAAAGGTAGATAAAATGTGAGCCCATTCCCTTCTGATCCACTGGCATTCTACCATCAGCTTCTAAATGACCATCAGTGTTATTTTTCAAAGCTTACTTTATAACAAAAAGCCAGCTTTCTGAGATGGGGCAATTAAATAAGGCTACATTTTTGGTAAACCTGATGCTTTAATTGGCATGTTCATTTGGATCTCCAAATAGCAGATACACCTGTTTCACAGTGTGTGGAATAAATAATTACCTTTACTTCCAACGCATTTCCATTTTGAAGACAACTCATAAGGTAGTGCATTTTCATTGCAAAATTCTAGATGCCAAGGCATTGACTTTTATTAACTATATCAGATGTACTCAATTTTTAGATCTTCAAGACATCTGAAATCTTACTGCCTGTTCTACCTGGAAGGAAGAAGCAGATAGGGGAAAAATGGGGAGAAGATAATATTTTACATCAAGATGGGACTTCAAAAAACTATGTCAACTGCTCCCTGAGAAAATGGCTGTGAATTTACTGCCTGAGTGAGTCTGACCCCATCCATCACCTTCCCATGAATGATAGATCATTTGATACATGGTGTTTGCTTTTTCATGTTCCCATATTTGACACTTAAAGGAGACAGGAAAACATAGAAATCCTTCAAGACTAACCTTTCATATAGCAACTACTTCTGAAATATATGTGAATGACAGAAAGCTAGGAAGTGAACTTTCTGAAAAGTGTGTGGCCTCTTGTAAGAAAACTAGATCATGGAGAAATTCACTTACCTCAGATAAATTGTAAGACATTGGCACCTTCTCTGTAATACACTGAATTAAATATGAATCATACTGCTTACATTTTGAAAATCTTATGCAAGAGGTACAAGTTTAAAAAATAGTTAAAAAATAGTGTTCGTTTGTCATAGCAGCAAGATGATCGAAAGAACATGAATGCAATTATACAAACTCAACAGAGTTAGCACGAATAATTTCCCTTTTATGATAGTGGCTTCATAAATGGACTGTGGGAATTTGGCCTTCTATATTTTCAGCTGAGCGGTATGGTTTCTCTAATGGACCTTCCAGTGGTGCATTTTTCAGTAGCTGAATTTCCTTTAGATTGTACGCCATGTTTAATGCATGTTTTGTTCTGAGTTTTTTTTTTTTTAACTTGAAGTTTTTGAGGACTCTCATATGGTAGTGAAATATCATAACATATTGCTTTTTGCTGCGGACCTAGCAGCCTCCCAACTGTAATGTAGTGTAAAATTGTTGCTAAAAAATTCAATGTTTAGAATGATTGTCCTCATTAGAATTTCCCTGACAGCGAAATTGGTGACAGGGGCCAGGACACAGGTTATTTGTTTTAGATGTGGCTTCAGGAAGCAAGAGGAATGGAGTGGAGAGTCAAGAAAAAAATGAAGCATGCACCACGGAGCTACTTACTTCTGTGGAGAGAGAGGTCTCAGTCCTCCAGTGACCCTCTGGGGAACCCTGTGGAAAGTGCCTCAGACAGTCCTTCCGAAAGGGAGGAGAAGGAAGCCTTAACTCTCAAGACTCTCCTCCCTGGAGTAATGGTTACTTTAGAGGCTGTCCTAATCCATACTAATTCATCCAGGCTGAGCCAGCTCCCACTGCTTCAGGGAAAGCCTGAGGCAGAAATAAAAAACAAGACAAGCCAAAGGGTGATTGGACGCTTGAAATACTCTGTTTTACAAGCTTAGCCTGACACCCAGCTGCAGCCGTGTCTGATTCGGCCAAGGGTGTGCTGCAGGGCTGAAAAGGGATCTGTTATAATCAATGAACTTCTTACACTCCCTTCGTTGTGTAGTTAAGCATCACTGGAAGATGAGTTTTGGATAAAAGACTTTATGTGCTTCGAAATCAGAATAGTGTTTGAAACTAGTCTCTCAGTGAATGTCAGGAGCTTAGAGAGGCTCCTAGATCCGTTTTCTCCAGTTCGGATCTGGATGAGTTAAAATATGAGAAGACTGATTCCTTACACTCGCCCATGGCAGTGGACTGCCCTTGCACTGTGCCAGTGGTCAGCACAATACTAATTCGGAATAATTTATTTTTCAATGCTGGAACGGTAATGATAAGTGATTCTCCTGTTGAATCCACCTACCATGATTAACATTGCATTAATTTGAAATAATCTCTATTCTCAGATGGCATTATGGAGGTTTTCTGGTGCCAAGAAGTTTGATGTGCCCAGTTTGCTTAGTTAGGGTAGTCCCAGTCATTAGCTGGGACTCACTGAAGAGAGTGTGCCAGCACGTGCTACTTTCAATCCAGTGAGCTTTGAAAAGTTTCATTGTAACCCCAAGACCTTGATGAGTGGAGAACAGTACTTCGTGGGAGCTCTGGCTGCAACTTTCCTTAGTTCTCATTCCCGTGACCCAAGATGGACTGCATCAGGAAGAGCACCCCTTGGGCCACAGTTCATTAGCCCATCAACCATTTCTGCATAGATGATAAAATAGACCCCAGGTTTCCTTTTTCAGGGGCACATTTTAAATAGAAAAACATAACATATGCCAAGCTTTTATATTGAGTCACTCCTCAATCTTCCTGAAAATTCATTTCAGCCTAATATTTCTCTGTGCTAATCTTTGAATGAAAACGAATATCTGTAACTACAATGCTACCCCTTCTCTAGTTCCTTTGTTCCTTATCTTCTGACACATTAACTTTCACCTACTTTCTTCTCTCTCTACTTTTCTATTGTTGTTGTTTATATTCTCTATATACATTTATTTATACTGATAAAACTCAAATATACCTTTGATTGAACACTTTCCAGAACTGCATCTTGACATCGCTCACTGTTTCCAGCTCTCGCTTTACCTCAAATCACATGACACTTATATCCGATAACACTTGGTTTATCTGCTATTTTATCTCAGTTTCAAAATGATAAAGCATGACATAGATCCTTTCCTTGCTTTTTTTTATTTACTCATTCCATCTCTAATTCAATGAATAGTAATCTACAGTTGGTAAAAATATTGACAGATTTCTATCTGAGGACCTAACTGTAAAATGACATCTGACTTGCCTAATGTTGGTGTTTCAGGAAGCACAGGTATGGAATCAGAAGACTGTGGTGCCAGAACTGCTAGTCTTTTCCCAGTTACACTCAACTCTTTTCCTCAGCTCATGTGGCTTAGACAAACGTTTCAGCATGGAATTATACAGAGGTTTGAAAGAATACCTTCTCTCACGATACCCATTGTTTTGCTGATTCAAATTTGAGCTCATTAGTTCATCTAGGTATCTGAATGAATTTTTGCATGTGATGGGTACTCAACAAATATTTGTTCAATTAAATCAAGTGCTTTATACACTTTTTTTGCCTCAGTCAAGTCTAAAGAACAAAATACATCAGTATTATTGTGCCTTTGAGTTGGAGCCAATTCTTCTGCAGCCTGTAACCTTTTATGGAGGCTATAATCACACTTGGTTCTGTGCTGGAGCCAGGACAATCATAAAGCTAGAGATCACTTTGAAATCAACCAGCTTTTCACACAGCTGCTGTACTATCTTGTGAAATATTTCAGATATGGGGGCTATTCAGTTGGAAATAAAAGCAGACACCATCAAATAATATAATGAAAATGCAGATCACTTCTAAGAAGGGCAAGGAGAAAAACATGCTTCATAGCTGCAAACAACTTTAATCTAATCACACTGCCTGAAAATACCTATAATGGTTGGAAAAATGATTATGGTCCTTTCAGACCACTAGAATTCACAGGGGATCAACTCTGCTACAGACAAAGCAATTCTTCAGACTAATTCACCTTAAGGCAGCACTTAAAGATCCCATACAGTCATACAGTTAGCTGGCTCGTCTTTCTGAATGAAAGACATGTCCACTATGTAAGCAAGACATGAGTCTCACTGCTGGTATAAAGAGCTGGCAAGAAGATATATGGTAGAAAAATTGTTCCTGCTTGTTCATCAGACCTTTACCTAGCATTGAACCATATATAATTCTACCCACCTCAGCGATGGTCCCTTTCATTGACATGCTTTTTCAAAAACATACCATATCATGGTTTTTCATGTAAGAAATCCCTATGAAATGTGTTGTGGGATGTCTTACTGTATGCTGTGAATATGTGTTGCTCTGGTTGTTTGATAAGTAAAGCTAAATTGGCCTATGGCAGGGCAGGGTGGAACCAGACAGGAAAATCTGAGAGGGGGAAAGAGAGAGGAGAGGAAGGAGACACTGTGAGCAACCAGCAGGAGAAGCAAGATGTGAAAATACTGGTAAGCCAGGTCTACATGATGACTTATAGATTAGTAGAAATGGGTTAATTTAAGATAAAAGAGCTAACTAACAAGAAGCTTGAGCCATAGGCCATGCAATTGGTAACTAATATAAGCCTCTGAGTAATTATTTTATAAGCAGCTGCAGGACCGTGTGGCCGGGCAGTACTAGAGAAAACTTCTGACTACAGAAATATGTCTCAAGGAAAAAGTTATCAAGGAGAAAGTTTGAATGATTCTTTAAACAATAATTTTATGAAGAATGTGTGTGTGTGCGTGTGTGTGTGTGTGTGTGTGTGTGTGCATCACAGCACACCACAGAGACTTTGAAAATATCCTTCAGAAAAAAATGTCATTTCAAATTTATTTCACTTAATAATATTTTTCTTTAACCAACATTCCATAATCACAATTTTCTTTACAGTTTGCCAGGTATTGCTCTGAAATATAAGCCCCAAATACAGTAATAGTCTTAATTGAATTAGCCATTATGGAGCCTTCTCTGGTTCGAAAATCTCTAACTACTAACATGCTACTTTCATGCTGTATGTGGAACTCAAATATCTCTTGGCTAGAATTTCCAGCTAGGAAATTTGGACTATAAACACTATAATTTTCTAGAATTCTCTTTTGATAGGGAAAACAGCATTTATCTTTATGTTTTGGAATAAAATACTCTAGAGAGGGAAATTTAGTCAACATGTTCACTTAGTTTAAGCTATTTTACTGAAGATTATCTTAAGGCATCTTGTGTCTTGGTTAGTATGTTATATCCTCAGAATGCAAAGATGACCATGACCAGGCCAAAGAAAATTATGTGAAGAGTAAATTTCAAAAGCTAAGATTAATACCACCAAAACTGTGATATTCTGTGGATTATTATGAAATACTATGAAAACACATTGATATCATTAATTCTGCTTTGTAGGACTTACTTACTAATTCCAATTGTATTCCATCAACTATATATTTAAATGAATGTTTACTAATAAATATTCACCTAGCACCTACTTTGTGCCAGCCACTCTCCTAGGCCTTCTGGGTATTAAGGGATACAATTGACCAAGAAAAGCAAATGCACCTGATTTGTGGTGTTGATTTTATTGTAGAGAAATAACACATAAGACAATGTACTTATAAGTAGTGAAATAAATAAGCACATACTAGGTTAAAAATTATCAAAACAAAATAAAATGAGAAAAAATAAACAATACAAAGGATTTATGAAGATGATGGCAACCCATAAAGGTAAAATCACAGATGTGGTGACCAGGGGAAGCCTCACTGAGGAGACTCCTGGGCGATGTGTCTACAGGAACAATGGGTACTACAACTTGTGGTGACATATTGTGTCCACCAATATATTGTGCACCCTAATAAACTTATCTGGGGGTCAGGGAACAGAACAGCCACTAGATTAGACATACAGGCCAGACAGTGTTCACACCAACAACTGGCTCTCGGTTTTTTATTAATAAGATCGTTTAGCAATCCATCATACAATGACCATAAGATAGACACAAGCCTGATATGTGCACAAAGTAGTGGCCTGTGTTCTGTAGCTATAGCACCGGGGTCATGAAGAGAGTGAAGGAAGATGAGGTCAGTATCTAAGTCGGAAGACCAGATAAGCCCTTCCAAGTCACAACAAAGCCTGGGGCTTTTAAATGGAGTGAAAGGGAAAGCCACAGAAAGCTAATGAGCAGCAGGAAAATGCCCTAATCATCCTAAATAATATAAATGACAGTCTATGGTGACTCGGGTCTCAGAAAGTACAGTGGGGAGAGCTGCTGGGAATCTGGGTACATTTTGAAGAGTTTTCTAATAGATATTGAGCCTAAAGGAGAGACATAAGTCAAACGTTTTCTTATGTTTGGAGACTGAATTATTGAAGAATGGAATTTTTACTATTAGAGGTTCTTATGGACTAAATGTTTTGAAAGCTTACTTGAACAGGCCCCTTATAAAATCTGGAATAAGTCCTAAAATGTGTCCATGTAGTCTATCTTTATGCATAATTTTCCAAAGAAAAATTTCAATCAGAAATAGTTACAATGACTGCAACTCACAGCTCCAGGGAGGCTAGCTAGCAAAGAGGACCCTAGGAAAGACACAGGGATCGCCTAGCAATGGAGAAATGGATGAGATCTACATGAGCAAACTGGGGGTGGGGTAATGGAGGGCAAGGGTCGGGGGAAAGAGAGTTTAGGGGAGTGGGAGGTCCTAGCTGGATCAGGAACAGAGTGGGAGCGCAAGGAAAGAAATACCATGATAAATGAAGACACCATGGGAATAGGAAGAAGCAGAGTGCTAGAGAGGTCCCCAGGAATCCACAAAAGATGATTCCACTATAGACTACTGACAATGGTCAAGAGGGTGCCTGAGCTTACCTATTCTGGTGATCAGATGGCTGAACGTCCTAACTGTCATGATAGAACGTTTATCCAGTAACTGATGGAAGCAGATGCAGAGATTCATGGCCAAACCCCAGGCAGAGCTCCAGGAGCCCAATCGATGAGAGAGAGGAGGGATCAAATGAACAAAAGATATCAAGACCATGACTGGAAAAAATACAGAGACAACTAGCCAAACTAGTGGAAACACACGAACTGTGAACCAATAGCTGAGGAGCCCCCATGGTACTGGATTAGGCCCTCTGGATAAGTGAGACAGTTGTTTAGCTTGAACTGTTTAGGGGGCCCCCAGGCAGTGGGACCGGGACCTGTCCCTAGTATATGAGCCAGCTTTTTGGAAACTAGTGCCTATGCTGAGACACTTTGCACAGTCTTGGTGCAGGGAGGAGGGGCTTGGACCGGCCTCATCTGAATATACCAGGCTCTGCTGACTTCCTGTGGAAGACCTTGCCTTAAAGGAGGTGGGAATGGGGGATAAGTTGGGGGGGAGTGCTGGGGGGGTGAGAGGAGGGAGGACAGGGGAATCCGTGGTTGACATATAAAATGAATAGAAAATTTCTCAATTAATAAATAAATAAACAAGAAAAGAAATAGTTACAATGATTATTTCTTGTTGTGTCCCTATTCATCATAAGTCTCCTTTTGTTTTTTAATGCTGTTTGGCTGTGGTTATTTGGGAAGTCCAAACTAAGATAAGTGAGGGCATACTGAACTTGATTTTGATAGGATATATGCATCAGTTCTGTATATCATTAAGTTATTGCCTCCTATTCAGTCTAGCAATGACCTATAGTTTATATACTATCTACTCATTTGTGTATTCACCTAGCATTATGACATATTATACCAGAGTTTGAAAAATGAGCATACACTAATATAAAAAACTTCAAATGACCAAAATATCAATAAGAAAGGACAAAACATCACTGACCTGAATATATATAATGGTCTATATATAAGGAAACTAATAAATACTTGTGAGGAACTATATACTCATAAATTAGATGATCTAAGTCAAATGTACATGTTATAGAAAGGCCAAAAAATTACCTAAATAAATTCAGTAAAAAAAAGATAATGTTTAAATAAATCAATAATGTTTAAAGAGCTTGAGGTCATAAGTTTAAAATGTGGTAGCTATATTATGATTACCCAAAATGTGTCAATTTTAAACTCTGATATCCATAAACACACCTTGCTGCAGGATCTTACTACATAAGTGAAGAAGTTGAAGGATTTTAGATGAGGCAGCTATCCCTTTCAGTCAGGCTGTAATTTAATTATGTGTGTCTTTAAATGCAGAGAGCCCTTTCTTGTTGGTATTAGCAAATTATGACTGTTAAAACATGGAGAGATATAACATAGGAGAAACTGCCTGTGTAGATAAAGGCAGTCTTAAGCCATGCACCCTGGAGAAATTGGAAAAGGTGACAAAATGGATCTTCTCCCAGAATCTCCTGGAAAGACACTTGAGTTGTCTACACCTCAGTTTTACCTCCATGACACCTGTGCTAAATTTCTCAGCTACCAAAATTTAAGGTAATAAGTTTGTGTTTTTCAACTTCTAACTTGGTGGCTTTAGAAGCAAAGAAACCTAACACAAAATGGCCTTCTACAAAACTTTACAGCTCTTTGTGCATTCTACATAATATCATGCACAAATTGATATGAATACTACTGCAAATCTGAAAAAAATAGAAACACTTCTCAACTGGAAGCTGAATGTGGAATTAGTGTTACAATGATACTAAAATTAGACATAGCCTCCAAGAAGAGAATATATATTAACATCCTTTTTGAAGACAGATCCAAAAAAAAACCCTCAAAATAGCAAACAGATTCCAGCAATATATAAAAGAATTATTCACCAAGTAAGGAGGTTCACTGAAACATGATTAGTTTAGTGCACAGTTGTCCATCATGTCATCACCATGTTAGCAGAAGAAAAAACCACCTCTAATCTCAACAAAACAGAAACAACATTTAACAATTTTTATTACCATTTGATTGTAAAACACACTGAAAAATATGAGAGTAAAAAGGACATTTTCCAAACTGATAATTGGCGTCAGTCAAAAACTCACAACTTGAGGCTGGATAGATGGATTGCTAATACTGCAGAGGATCCAGGTTCAGTTCCCATAATCTACAAAGGGTGGTCCACAACCATCTGTAACTCCAGTTCCAGGGGATGTGACATCCTCTTCTGACCTCCATGGGCACTAGGCATGTGCATGGCACACACGTACTTGCAGGAAAACACACATATAAAATAAAAATTAAATTTTTTTTATAAAGCACCTTGTTGTGAAACGTTTTACTCTTCGTAACAAAATTGGTAAACTAAACGTTATACTTCTGCACACAGAAATTAAGCAAAGGAGAATTAAAAGGTAGCCATCCAACTTAGAGTGAATAAAATACCGGGCGGTGGTGGCGCACGCCTTTAATCCCAGCACTCGGGAGGCAGAGCCAGGCGGATCTCTGTGAGTTCGAGGCCAGCCTGGGCTACCAAGTGAGTTCCAGGAAAGGCGCAAAGCTACACAGAGAAACCCTGTCTCGAAAAACCAAAAAAAAAAAAAAAAAATACTCTCAATTCACAAATGGCGTCATCTAGCCAATAGAAAACCTTGAAAAACTAAACAGAAACCAACTCTAGAAATGATAAACAGAGCAACTTACAGTCTATAAGATCCATACACCAAACATCAACTTATTTCTAGTCCAAGCAATGAACAAAGCAGAACAAAACTGATAAAATTATTTCATTTACGATAGCATGAAAAATGAAATATTTAAGGTTAATATGAAGCTATAAGATATAAACACTGAAAGTTACAAAACAACGCAGGATTCCTTGAGATACCCCTAATGTTTGGCTGTGACTGTCTGCATCTGTTTCCATCAGTTGCTGGGTCAAGCCTCTCTGATGACAGTTGGGCTAGGCATTAATCCATGAGTATAGCAGAATATCATTAAGAATCATTTCATCACTGACTTTTTTGCAAATCAAAAATCTACCTTAATAAATGTATATAAATATATATTTGCGTATGGATCATACACGTGCCTTTTGGCATGGTAAATTGAGAAAATTGCATCTTGCATTATGGAAGGGCAAGTAAGCCTAGTACATAAAAGAAGTATAAAAACAATATATATATATATATATATATATATATATATATATATATATATATATATAAGCAAAACACCATGAAATGGTATAAAAAATGAAGCCTGGTAAAGGTGACTCATCCTTGCTCACTGGTCATGCTGCAGTTATGGAAGAGCTTCTACATATCCCAAGAATTTCAAACACCTTGACCCTTTCCCAACACTCTCATTTCTGTGATTCATCTTATTCTCAAATGAGGTGTACAACTGAAATGAAGAAGACATACCTTTAGATGTTTTTCTCTTTTGTTAAAATTTTATTCATGACTTATTTAGACACACCTATCTGTAACTGAGTCATCTCCATGTTACAGACTCTGTAGACTTTAGTAACTGATTTTTTTCATCGTAGGTCTTTAGCTCCAAAGCTGCTGAAAATACGTCAATTTTCTTCCATTTCTGTGCCTTCTTTGCTAACTGTGTCTCTTCAGATTACTGTCTCTTTATGTAAAAAATAAACATGATGTCAATTATTTCCTAGAATTACCATTCACTTTCAGTTTTTCTCCCATTCATCTTAAATGCTGGCTTTATCATTTTGTTTGATCCCAGTATTTGTCTATTTTTATTCTCATATTCATATCTAAGTGCTTTTTTTTCCATCTCTCTACTGAGATCCACAACTGCTCTTTTTAGAGTTAGAAACTGGTAAGTTCCTCTTTTGACCTAATGTTTCTAGGAGAGCCTGGTATCTGAATTGCCTGCAAAAAGAAAGAGTTCTTTTCTCTGAGCACACCCAAGACATTTTCTGTAGTGCACTAAATGTTTGTGACTATTTAATTTACCCACAATGCCCTAACTCTCAATGTTATTTTACTTGGATATGAGGCCTTTGAGCCCATTCTAATTAGTTCTAATTAATTAATTAGAACTAAATGTGGTCAGAAGGGTGGGTCTTTTATGGTGGGATTGGTGACTTCATACGAGAAAGGGAACATTTCTTTCTAATCTACACCTTAAGAGTGTGTAAAGAAAAAATTAGAAAGTACTGTACCAACTAGGAAGGAAGCTCAAATCAAAAACCAAATCAGGCAGCATGATCACAACTGAAAGATAAGCCACCCAGTCTATAGTACACTATCACATTATGGTATTTGAAGAGACAAAGGTACTGTTTTTTTATTACAAACTATCTATAGTCAACTTTCAACCACTTTTTCTGTCTACTATTTTTGTACCTTATTTTGATTATTTAAATATTATCTCTCAAGTTCCTATGCACTACAGAAACCAAAGCAGGGATTGTTTCTGAAGTTTAAGTTCTTCTCCATCATGACTGGTATAAGGAAGAAGCTCTGATGGTTGGTTTTCAAAGGTATCTCAAGCCAGCTTGAGTGCAGCCACAAATGAACAGGAGATACTATACCACCTTTGCTTACATTCTGCTAAGCTACACACACACACACACTGATGGTCATGCCCATCTCAACCAACTAAAAGTTTAAAGTAAAAAAATATTGACACCCAAGCTTGCCTACAAGGTCATATACCCTAAAAGTAAAATAAACAAGATGAACCCACGTGCTTTTTTTTTGTTTATAAAAAGACAAACATAAATAATCTAAGAAAAGACAGATGACATGTAAGATTGTACCCTCCTGTTTACTGAGATAATAAGAGGAAGGGAGAAGGGGCTTAGTGTTAGGTCTTAAAGAGTTCTCTGTGCTCAGTTTGCCCTCTGGGCTAGACATGTGACTCTGCAAAGTCCTAAAATAGACTGCCTTGTTCTGGGTACTCTGAGTCTCCAATGCTCTTACTATAAAATGTAGTCACTCTTACTAGGAACTGAAAATCTTTGTTTCTCACAGCTGCATTTAAATTTTATTTTTGTAATATTAATTTTCATATTGAATTTTAATATTAACAATTTAGAAATGTTTCATCTTCAAGGTTTATGAATGATAGTATCATTTAAATGCTTGACAGATTTAGAAAAAATTCTCTTCTCAAGTTTCCTTCACCCAAAAGCTATAAGACTTCAACCAATTCAAGTAGTTTGCAAAATAGTTAATCTTAAAATGATAATAATTACGCTAGTTATTTGTACTCACTTTGACAACACTAGAGTCATCGTGGGAGAGAGAGAACTTCAGTTGAAGGATTACTTCCATCACACTGGGCTGTGGGCATATCTATAGGATATTTTCTTGATCTATGATTGATATCTCCCACATGTAGACAGTCCAGAGCTGTGTAAGAATAGTAACTGAGGAAGCCAGAGGATTCAAGTTACTAAGCAACTTTCCTTCCTGGTACCTGCCTCTGTTCCTGCTTGAGTTTCTGCCCTTTCTTTCCTCAGTGATCAATTATGATGAGAACATGTAAACCAAATAAACTCTTTCCTCCCTTAAGTTGCCCTAAATTGCTCTTGATCACTGTTTGTCATAGAAATGGAAGCAAACTAGGACACTAAACATTAACATGTGCCAATAATTTCCTAAGTTAAATTCACCTGCATATTATCCAAACGTGGCTCTACAATCCATATCTTTCCACTTTCCAGTGATGCAGGGGATGTTCATATTGCAATGAACTCTCCAGCCAGGTACTTTAGGGCTCACAAAGGCAAGTGGGTGTGGAAGTAATTCTGAATGGCATTCCTACAACAGGATACTGGTAAATAACTGTAAACAAAAATGGCCGAGGAACATAAACATATCACTTTATAAACTCATCTTAGCCTAAGTGCAACTCAAACATGTTTGAATATCTCCTGAGACAAGGGAAAGTAAAATGAAGAGGAAATTGATGTGATGAGTGAATGATTCTTAATTTCTTGTAATGTGAATGTTACAAAAAGACAGCATACAGAATGAGAAAAGATCTTCACCAACTCCACATTTAACAGAGGACTGATCTCCAGAATATATAAAGAACTCAAGACACTAGACATCAAAATACTCAACAGTCCAATTAAAAACTGGACTACAGAGCTAAACAGAGAATTCTCAACAGAAGCATCTCAAATGGCCGAAAGACATTTAAGGAATTGCTCAACATCCTTAGTCATCAGGAAAATGCAAATCAAAATGACTCTGAGATACCATCTTACACCTGTCAGAATGGCTAAGATCAAAAACACTGAAGACAGCTTATGTTGGAGAGGATGTGGAGCAAGGGGAACACTCCTACACTGCTGGTGGGAATGCAAACTTGTACAACCACTTTGGAAATCAGTATGGTGGTTTCTCAGAAAATTGGGAGTCAATCTTCCTCAAGACCCAGCTACACCACTCTTAGGTATATACCCAAGGAATACTCAATCATACCACAAGGACACATGCTCAACTATGTTGATATCAGCATTATTTGTAATATCCAGAACCTGGAAACAACCTAGATGCCCCTCAACTGAAGAATGAATAAATGAAATGTGGTACATATACACAGTGGAGTACTACTCAGCAGAGAAAAACAATGACATCATGAGGTTTGCCGGCAAATGGATGGAACTAGAAAATATCATCCTGAGTGAGATAACCCAGACTCAGAAAGACAAACATGGTATGTACTCACTCAAAGGTGGATACTAGATGTAAAGCAAAGGATAACCAGACTGCAACCCACAGCTCCAGGAAGGCTAGTTAGTAAGGAGGACCCTAGGAATGACGCATGAATCACCCAGTGATGGAGAAATGGATGAGATCTACACAAGCAAACTGAGGGTGAGGCAGGAGTAATGGAGGGCAAGGGACTGGGGTTGAGAGCTTAGGGGAGTGGGAGGTTCGAGCTGGAATGGGAACAGACTGGGAGAGCAAGGAAAGAGATACCAAGATAAATAAAGGCACATTGGGAATAGGGAGAAGCAGAGTGCTAGGGAGGTTCCCAGGAATCCACAAAGAAGACTCTACCATAGACTACTGGCAATGGTCAAGAGGGTGCCTGAGCTGACCTACTCTGGTGATCAAATGGCTGAATACACTGACTATCATCATAGAACCCTCATCCAGTGACTAATGGAAGCAGATGCAGAGATCCACGACTGGGTCCCAGACAGAGCTCCATGAGTCCAATTGATGAGAGAGAGGAGGGATCATATGAGAAAGAGATATAGAGACCATGACTGGAAAAAGTACAGAGACAACTAGCCAAACTAATGGAAACACATGGACTGTGAATCGATATCTGAGGAGCCCCCATGGTACTGGACTAGGCCCTCTGGATAAGCAAGACAGTTGTTTAGGCTTGAACTGTTTAGGGGGCCCCCAGGCAGTGGGATCGGGACCTGTCCCTAGTGCATGAGCTGGCTTTTTGGAGCCTAGTGCCCATGGTGGGACACTTTACACAGCCTTGGTGCAAAAAAAAATCCAACCCCACAGATTGAATGTCTTACTAGGACTTCTCCCAGGAGAAATAAATGTGCCACGGTGTTTATCTTTCTAAACTTCACAGTAATTCCATCTGGGAATAGAACACATAGCACTAGAAAAAGAAATCAGAACTTATTTAATTTATTTTTGAGATGGTCTCATGGAACTCTGGATTATCTTGAAATGCTTGTATAGGTGAGGCTGCCCTTGAGATCTTCATCCTCTTCATCCTTCCTGCTTTTCCCCGAATGCTGGTGAGCACCACCACACCTGGATTAGGAATTAGAATTTTGAAAGAGTTCTTTTTTGAAATTGTGTGTGTGTGTGTGTGTGTGTGTGTGTGTGTGTGTGCATATGTACTTGCACATGTGACACTCTGTGTGTGTGTATGCATGTGTACTTGCACATGTGACATTGTGTGTGTGTGTGTGTGCAAACATGAGTGTGTGTCTGTGTGTGTGCTCATGTGTATTTTTCCCTAGGTGGGAATCTAGTGGCCATGGAAGCCAGAAGAAGGCATTGAATCCCCTCAAGCTGTAGTTACAGGTGGTTGTGAGCCGCCTTGTCCATGCTAAGAACCAAACAGCAATCCTCTGGAAGACCAGTAAGTCCTTTTAACCACTGATCCATATCTCCAGTCCCAGAAATCAGAACTTTAATTCCATTGTACTTATGCTAATGAAAATTTTCCAGAAGATAGTGGGATAATGTGCATGGAAACATTGATATGATTCCAATTAGGAATCTCCACAAAGCCATGGGATGTGTTTGGAGCAGGGCCAGGGTGAAGGCACGGTCCTGATGGGAAGAAACACAGCTAATAGAGAAGACAAAAAAACTCAGTGTGGTCATTTTAATGCTCAAAAATTAACAACAATTTAGACTCATTCATTTGTTTAGTGTTAACCAGACAAGAAGCCCTTTACCCGTCTTGTGTTGTAAAATCAGGGTATGGCAGCAACCTCTGCATTTATATACTCTTGCGGCTCTCAGCGTTTATCCTCCACCATAACCTGGGATAGTATTGAGCATGTGTTCTGGGCTTCACAATTCTCAAAAATTCATTTCAGTGTCACTTTCTTAGAGCGCATTTCCTAACATTACAAAATTGCTTAAAGTGCATTTGTGATATGATGATAATTTATAGCTCTCTGTTTCTCATATCTAACAAACTGAGCAAGTAGACTGGGAATTGGGAATCATTTCCTACTTTAAATGATGTGATTTAAAATTGTCCTCAACCAAATCACCCAATAAACAAACATCTTAACCTTATAATATTACATTTTCCTAGATCAAATCCCTGGGCAGGAAACAATAAAATATTATGAAATCAGATTAATAGACATGCTAAAAGAATTTCTGTTATAAAAGAAGCAGAGACCTCATTTTGTTTTCCGGTATCAAACAGACTGCAGAGCAAGCCACTCACTCCATGTCTAATGTTAGAACACTGTAGCTTTTTTGCAGCATGTTCTAAACTAAACAAAAATGCAGTTTCCCAGCTCTATCCACACAACAAGGAGCTTCTTCAGAGTGTAGAGTGAAGATTCCTCCATTATCCTCACATTGGCCTTTATACATGTTTTTTATGGATGTAATCATTTCACAGTCCATTTGGTTTGGCTTTAGTCAGGAGACTTACAGCTGGCAGCCCCTAATTTCCAGAAACATCTCCATTCTCAACCCAAATGATGAGCTCATGTTCTCTAGTTTATAGAGTGAAATTACTGGCGATGCACAAGGTTGAGGCAGAAGGTTGGGCCTCCAACTCCTGGCTTCTTTATTCTGGCTATTTTAAATCAATTTTGTTAAAGGGAAACAATTGAAAATGAAATTCCAGGTTATATTCAAATGCTAAAGATGAATTTTGAAAATCAGAAAACATAGTAGGTGGGCATAGTTTGTATTTATATTATATTTACAGACTTTGTAAAATAAGAATAATAAAGACTAATAATAAAACATTATAGTTGTTAATTCCCTCTATATCTTCCACTTACATTTCCACAATTCTCTTCTTGAACATTGAAGAAACTGTAGTGAATAAATCTCATTTACATGCACCAACTTTAAACCATTTCAATGTTTGTATAAATTCACAATGTCTCACAAACACATGTATGAAAGATATTTTCCTAAACATACTGCCAGGAATGAATTTTATATTCTATACTGTGTTGATATAGAAGCACGATGTCTACTCTTTGCTATTGTAGGTGTAAAGGATCATTATCCTGATGCCTGCCAGTGCCAAATCTGAAAAATCTCCCTTTAGGTTGACTCTCAGGGAATAAAAGGAATGTCATCTCTGCCTTCCACCCCGTAGCCCCTGTCACAGACTCTTTCAGTAAATATAAAAGACTGACAAGGGGGACCATGAATACTCACATTAGAGGTGCATACAAAAGCAGTCAATAAAATGAACAGAGAAAATACCAATACATTGGACATGTGTCATTGAACTAGGGACTAGAAATAACAAATAAACGGACTCTTGACCCTGTCATGGGCTAGTTTAATAGGCTTTCAACCTCCTGTCTAGCATCACTTTATGCTCCTCAGAAGCAATGGGGTTCTGGTGTTTCTCTGCTTTCTCTCTCTTAAAGTGTCGTTCTTCATCAGTCTGACAAATCCATGTGAATGTCCACTTAATCTCTCCAGCTATCAAGAAGCTCTGATGCTGAAATCTTTTACAAGTACTCTAAGAAAGAAAAACATCCTATCCTGCCCTGAATGTAACCATTTCAGAAACTGCATCATATTTTATTTGGGGAAAAAAAAAAAACAGTGTACTAAATCTGCTCCAGCCTGGGGACGTGTACATTCATTCCCTCATTGTCTGGGCTGTCCTCACCTCAGAGAATCTAACCATGTGAGAGTACTGTAGATTTGAGAGTGACATTGTTTTCCTGTTGCAACGGACTCTGGAATACCCTATGCTATAGTGGCAGAGACCATCTTTGCCATGGGAGGGGGATGCTAGTTGAAAAATTTTTTTTAAATGTTTTTATTTTAAATGTTCTGGCCAGAAAAAAAATCACAAATAGATTTTGAATTTTTTTGAAGAGATTAATCAAAATGTATCACTTGTTTTCACACAGAGACACAGAGCATAGCGTGTTATCTATAAAGTCCATCTGAAGGACAGCCATCTTGGGAAATAAAGTCTCCCATAGAAGACCATTTTATAATAATTTTCCATTTAAGTTTTTCAGTGAAGCTGTATGCATATAGAAATCTCTCTTGACCAGAAGGATTCCATCTTATGTTAGCATAATAGAGTTTTTGAACATCTGCTCAATATACCAGTTATGATGGTTAAATTTTAACCTTCATTTTAGTTGGGTTGAGAAACGCCTAATCAATAAACACACTTGTGGGCATGTCTGAGGGTGTTTCCAAACATGAATAGATAATGAGGGCTGTCAATTAATTAATGGTTTAATCCACTGATAGGTTCAAAATGTGAACATATTGTCGGGAGGGTGTGGAATGACAGAAGGTGAGGCCAGGTTGGCAGAGTGTCTTTGGAAGCCGTACCTTGCTCTGTCTTCTCTCAGTTCCTGTCCCACTTTGTTTCTTGTACTTCCATGATGTGAGCTGCCCTGACACCTCCCTTCCCCCACCATGAAGGATGAAATCTCTGAAACTGTGGCCAAAATAAGTCTTTTCTTCTTTCAAATTGTTTATGTCAAGCATTTGGCCATCCTGATGAGAAAACTAAGTCGCACACAGATGCAGGAAAAGTTCAGTCCCTAAAAACAGTAGCTGGTTTGATATTTTCTGGGACTCTTTGAGTCCACGCCTCTGAAAAGTCACTGATTTTGCACTCAAGAGACTGGCACTGTTAAACTTTTTCTTCCCTTGGAAAACAAGTCTGCATGGAGACTAAGTACTTGTGCTGAGATGTGTCTCCATCTAGTCTCTCTAAACAGAAGTATTTGTTGCTTTATCCTTCCCTACTCTCAACCATTACCCCTTCTCTAAGTAAAAGAAATGTTATCATTTAAAGCAATATTGATCACTATCATAATTATTCTCCCCTACAGCTCCTCATGCCACTGCAGTTATTTATATTACTGCATACTTGTTGAACTTTCACATCACTAAAGAATACTCATAAACTTGCAGAATCCCATAAGATTTGGTTTCCTAAGACCACTTTGGTCCTAAGAAGTTTCCCTCCAGCTCACTCAACACATCTTCATCTTCAGTGTCCTTGCCTTATCTTGTAATGCTCACATACAAAATATAACAACAGATTAAAAAAATCCCTCTTTAAACTACCTTTTCATTATCTCTCTAAAGTACATTTTGCTTGTGCATTAAATCACATCTCTGCACATCACACAACACTAGCTACAGCTTACATTCTTTTTTTCTTTTGTCATAGTGACCAATTTATATTCCCACTATGAACTTTTCGAGTTCCAGTCAACTCACCGTGTAACTTCATAGTTATAATCACATTTTAAGTCATTGATATAATGAGTAATTAATAGACATTTTTACTTATCATAAGAAAGTTGAGTGAAATACATCATTTGGAAACTAAATAGCTTATTTAAGATCATTTAATTCTAAACATTTAAAAGCTATTTTATTTCCTTTGTATGCATTACTTCTATCAATTCTGTGCCTTTTGGCAATGACCTTCTGTTAATTTTCATCTAATCCTTGATAATAATTATTTTTTCTTCTTTTTATAAACCATCTGGCCTTTGAATTTTTAGCTATCACCGCATGATATGAGTCTCATTCAATATACCCAAATGACACTTTACTCTGTTTTTTAGTGTATTTGTTTTCTCTCAGTAAAATAAGAATTTTAACAAGAACAGGTATGTCAAAACTGTGATCTCTACCTTTTATACTAAAATTATGCTTTAATCTTCTGCAATTAAGTTATATTACAAATCTGAAAAGTTTGGCTGATTTCAGTTTATAGATGTTTACTACATCCCAAAACACTTTCTAAGTCTTTTCTCTTCTTGTTTCCTTCTTTCCAGTCATCAAGCCATCTCCCTCTGACCATAAATACTTGTGAGACATCCACTCTATATCAGTAATGTAGTAGCCACTGAGAATACCACAGGAGCTGAGCCAAGCATTTTTATTTGCTATGAGATGTATGTTTATCACATATAGTAGTCACAGGGGATAGGAGACTGTTGTGTCACAAGACATTTCCTGGGAAGATGCAATAAACACATCCACTCACTACAGATAAGGAGCCCATAGCAGATCAAGCAAGGAAAGCACCAAAGTCCAACTTGGTGAACCAATGAGTTTTATTAGGTTTACCTACAGGAACATGGATGAGGAGTTACCTCCAGGAGCAGAAGACTCAAAGACAAGCTGCATCACCAAAGCCCACCCCAGTATGGATGACAGTTCACAAAAGTTTGGAAGCCTGGAGCACACTGAACCACCTTCAGGAAGATCAACAATTTGGAGAGTCTTTTATCCAAATGGATCAGTTAGTCTAAACCTCTTTCAGACAACTCAGCTGGTTTCTGCTTCTTCCAGGCAACTGGTCTTGTTTCAGTGTCTTTACAGCTCTTCTTCTCTGGGTCTTTTTGGCTGATCCAGTCCTTTGATAATCTTCTTTGCAGCTCAGCTCTCTCTCTCATCTGAGGGAGACTCTCAGCTTATATTGCTTTCTCTGTCAGGGAGTGGCCTAGTGAACCTCCTCAGTTTCAGGGACTTCCTGAAGCTATTTTGAGTTGTTCACCTTCCTGTTTAAAGAGCTTCCCTGAAGGATGAAACATTTTGATCTCTGAGGAAACTGCCTCACAACAGATACTCAGAGTATTCTCTGTACATATAAAACAAAACAGGTTGTTTATTTCACACACACACACACACACACACACACACACACACACACATACAGGGGTGGGAAGAGAGAGGGAGGGAGGGAGAGAAAGAAAGGAGAGGTGGGAGACTAAATATCAACGTTGCACTTAAGATCTTCTATCTTTCAAAAGGGTGACTTTTCTTAGCTGGTCAGAGGTCATCCATGCTAATGGTATCCATGATTAGACTCTGGAAAATATATCTTCCTTCCTATAGGCAGAAAGTCTTCCCCATCTGTCAACTCCTGACTCTCTTTACAACAGTGGAAATTGAATGACTGTTTGTTTCCTAAACTCTCTGCAAAGCCTAGAAAAGAGAAGGAAGGCAGAAATTCATAATATTGTGGATTGTTTTGGCAGCCTGAGAAGCCAGCTGTTGACTGGAGTTCCACAAAACCAGCCAGGGATATGAGTAGCTTTCTCTGGCATCTGTGTTGTGAATGACATCTCTGGATGAAATCCCCCAATAGCTTCTTGGCAGCTTAAAATTTCCAGACTGAGATGGAAACATGGCTCTCGATATCTAAATGAGAAACTGGAATATTTTGAACTTGCCTAAGCCAGCATGAGATCTGTGCACATCTCAGAATTTCAATCCAAATTTGAACTGATTTTCAGAACCTAAAAAATAGTGACTTACAGTGAGCAGCATCTTTAATTGGTTTAGGAATCAACATTCCATTGCTTTGGGAGACAGGAATTTGTAGACTTTTTTTTCCCATCTCTCATCTGCCTGTACTTGCTTTTCCTCATCAAAACTGGCAAGTGAGAACTGTTACCTTTTACTGTTTGAATTCAAGTCCAGATTGGCAGTAAGCAGAAGGAAATTATCCTTTTCACTACCTGTCGCTGTTTAAATTGCAAAGATTATACAGAAAGACTTGTTCTTGCTCTGTTTACTGCATTTTATTCCTTTGGTATTATATCACAGACTACAGGCTTTAAAAATCAGCAACACAGGTTGGGGATTTGCTGCTCTTGAGATGGGGAAACAATGCTTGCTAACAGGTCCTGTCTAAAACGAGGGCAGGAGATAAATAGGTGAATTAAGCTACCATATGCCCAGTCAATTAAGCAAAATCCTAGCACACAAAAAAGTGCTGATCTGATTTAAATAGAAATGCTTTGCCAAAAATTGTAAAGAAATAGAAACACAAATTAAATCATACATTGCTGACCCAACATATATAGAGACCCAACATATTTTATAATTACTATGCAAATATATTATTTCAGGAGAGTAACTGGATTTCACAAATGCTTTTGAAAACTCTTCCTTATGTTAAGATTTTATGAAAAACTTTATACAGTTATACATGTTAAGAAGTGTTCATGCCTGTATATATAAATACATTCAAACATAGGTATGTAGATTGCTAATAAAGGAAAACATGCTTTATTGCTTAAAGCATAAATGTTTCCAAAGTAGAAGACAATATATTTGGAGAATAATAGTAAAATGGACAATATCTTCTGAGAGGAACATGGTTTGGGCTTAAAATGGTTTCGGGGGGACATAATTTAAAGATTTAAAATTTTTTTTAATTTTATTTTATTTTTCTTTATTAAGCAATTTTCTACTCATTCCTCATGCTATCCACAGACCTTCTTTCTCCCTCCTCCCACCCCAGCCCTCTTTCCCAAGCCACCCCGCATCCCCACATCCCCCAAATTGAGGCCTCCCATGGGGAATCAGCAGAGCCCAGCTCACTGAGCCTAGGCAGGTCCAAGCCCTTTCCCACTGCACCAAGGCTGTGCAAGGTGTCACACCACAGGCACCGTTTTCCCAGAAGCCTTCCCAGAGACAGATCCTGATCCCCCTGCCTGGGTGCCCCCCAAACAATTCGAGCCAAACAACCATCTTACATGTCCAGAGGGCCTAGTCCAGTCCCATGGGGGCTCCACAGCCACCAGTACACAGTTCATGGGTTTCCACTAGTGTGGTCCATCATCTCTGCACATCATTCTATCATGATCTCAACGTCCCTCGCCTGCAGTATCTCTCCTCTCTCTCATCAGTTGGAATCCCGGAGCTCAGCCTGGTGCCTGGCCGTGGATCTCTGCATCTGCCTCCATCTGTCACTGGACAAAGGCTCTATGAAGACAGCTAGGTTATTTGCTAGGCTGGTCACCAAAGTAGACTGGTCCAGGCACCCTCTGGTGGGTGCAGACCAAGGTGGGGTCAACCTTGTGGATTCGTGAGAGCCTCCCCAGCACCCTGCCTTTTCCTATTCCCATAATGTCCTCATCTATCATGGTATCTTCCTCCCTGCCCTCCCACTCTGTCCCTGTTCCAGCTTGACCCTCCCATTTCTCTATGTTCTCATCCTCCACTCCTCACCCTCTGCCACACCCCCACACCCAGTCCACTCATGTAGATCTCATCCACTTCTCCTTCACGGGGTCATAGGACGCAATTTTAAACATCTAAATTTCTTGTCACTGTAAAATATATTTCAAAAATGCAGATATTTATATAATTATATATTTATATGTGATATAAAGAATTAGTGGTTATTCAATTGGAGGTGAAAGCATCATCTTTGCACAGTCTAATAAGATTCAAGTAGTAGAATAACCTGAACTTAACATGAAGTTTGAGGAAATTCTAAGTTTGTTACAATCAGGATAAAATTATATGTGTATTTTGACTAGAACAGACAAGGAAGAAATAGACCCATGCCAAACAATGTGCACTATTGTCATGCATTGAGATAGTAAGTTGGAAAATAGAGATTCTGGAAGATTTTACTATGAAACTTCAGGATAAGATATATTTTCCATTTCCACAGGAAAACACAGTATAACTAGTGAGCAGAAAAGGGAGATGCATGGGATTGGAGTGCATTACATGAAATCCACAAAGAACCAATAAAAATTTTAAAAAGTGAAGAAAAGAAAAAAAAAATCATCAGCAAAGCTTCCTCCTGCAGCAGATGGGAATGAATAAAGAGACCCACAATCAGACATTATGCAAGAAAGTGAGAGACCTTTCAACTCTCAGCACTAAATAGGGTGTCTCCAACAAATCCCTCACTTCATGACTTAGGAAATCCTGTGTAAGAATAGGCAGAAAGAGTGCCATTTTTGTATATATTATAGCTTCCATTTTAATGTTTTTATGGGATTCTTGAGTGTACAAACATCTATATGTCTCTTGTGCTTTTTCTTAGGTTCTTTTCCTCTGTTTGTTTATTTTATCCTCATCAGATGTATTGATTATATTTTATCTTATTTTATTTCATGTAATTCTTGTCACTTAGAAGTCTGTTTGCTAATAAGAGAAAAAAAGAGTTGTGGATCTTGGTGGGAGAGGAGATGGTGAGAAACTGGGAGGAGTAGAGAGTGGAAAAATTGTAATCAGGATATGTAGTCTTGAACGCATTGGCATAAGATTTAAAAATTTTTACTTCATTTAGTTTCATATAGCATATAAGTCATTTGATGATAGCTTAAGAAATTACATTTTGTTAAGAAAATATATCTTTTTCTACTGACTCTGACTCTCTATTTTCACTCTGCTTGATTTTTAATTATAGTCTGACAACAATTTTTGAGAGAATTTGTTGAGCACTTACTATACCAAGCATAAGAAAGTTTGCCTTGTCATCCTTACACAATCATGTAAGGTGGCGAAACTGTTCTTACTAGTTGCATAATGAACTAATCTAAACAAATAAAAATAAATAAAAAACAAACAGCCCAGTGTCAACCAGGTAGTTATTCCCTGTTTAATTAACCTCAAATATCAGGTAAAGTAAAATAAATATATTTATTATTCTCATACATATAATTAATTACCCAGATTTTCTGTTAAGTAGTGGACAAATATCTATAGCATCAATGCTTTATTTGGATGAAGGACAACCAGATTCACAGTGGGACCTGTTGCTTCCCCTGGTAGTTAAGACTCAGGGAAACAAAGGATAATTTATCACCTGGTTACTTCATCAATAAAATTGATGCACAGCATTTGTTCTATGACTGATCAATAAAGAGAAAGCCAACAGCAAATATCCGAGTTGTTTGTTTAACTCTCCATACAGTGGCCTGTGGAGTCAGGACAGTGTGACCATGATACGGAAAAAAGGGTTGGGAATAGAGGGATTCACATTGAGACCAGGTCCTTTAAACTGGACACTATAATCAGCCCAACTCTCTTCTCTCAGTTTCTTCCCTGGGTCACCTTCTGCCCACATTTGATTCACTGCAATACAGAGAGATTTTAATCAGCAATTCTTTACTTACAGAAGAACGAGTAAAGGGGGAAATTCATAACCCTTGAAAATATTGGCTTGAATGGCAGTTAATTAAATCAAGCCAAATAACCCAAGATACTAACTTAATATCAAATGCTTTACGTTTCATAACATTTTAAAATAATATGATGCTGGTAGATTATGAACTGTCAAGTATTAACACAATATGACAGATGCTCAAAGATTTATTAGTCATTTTTGTATCATCAGTTGTGCTCCTATCTGTCTTAATGTGAGCTAGAGGTATTTACTGTTGAGAATAAAGCCCTAATCTTTAGAGGCAGACAGAAGGAGATTATCCTTTTCTTTAGCAATTATAAAGTATTTGATGATTACAGGAGTCATATTTCATACATTATCTTCTTTGCCAAATTAAAGATTCATCATACTCAACAATTTTCATTAATCTTCCTCAAATTTCATTGTAACTGCAGAATTCTGATAGAGACACATATTCACTTGCTTTTCCTGATAATCTAAAAACATCATTCTATTTGTAGAAATAAAATAGATAAATAATAATTTCAGGGATATGAAGTCTCTTAACCTAGATATTGACCTTTTCCAATATATATAATTGGAAACAAAGTTAAACAGTATTCTGATGCTGTTTATAGGAGTTGCTATGATTTAATCACATAATTTCTTCATCCGTTCTCTTTTTCTTCTCTTTTTTCCTCTCCTGTTTTTGTGTTTTTGCTTTTTGTTGTTGTTGCTGGTGCTTCTGTTGTTATTGTTGACACTATGTCTCATATAGCTCAGGATGACTTTTGTTCACTGTGTAACAAGAGTACCTTGTACTCCTACTCACTCCTCTACCAAGTGCTGACATTACAGGTATGTGACACCAGGCCTGGTTTATACTATGCTAAGGACTGAATCCAGGGCTTCACACACATTAGAAAAATGCCCATCCCTAAGCAATTATCTATACATATTAGAGAAAATAAATTTTTTAAAATGTCACAATATAGGACAGGATTCCATTGTAAAATATATAACATTTAATCACATATTTATGAGTACATGTCAATTCTGAAAGGTATTCACTCAGTTTTCCAATTTGTTGTTAGTGTTAGTTTCACCAGTCTTGAATTTAATCACATCTGAGTGGACTATTTTAAATTAAGGAGTCCACTATAGTGACTCACTCCTGTAACAATGGCACTAAGGAGGCTGGAGCAGTAAGATGGGAATATTGGGATGACTTTGAAAGCGACAGAGCCTTTCCCAGTTGTTGGGATGCTTGGCTTGCAAGCTAGGATCCCAGAAATTCAACAGCCACCAAAGCTACCTTGAGCTGGTAGAGTTTGGGTACTTGTCTTACAGATTTGAAGAATGAAATTTATAGATCAGAGGGGATAAATTTTAGAAAGTATTTTATTATAGGGTGCTTAAGAGGGAGAACAATGACAGAGATCCTGTACAGTAGGGTAGGTCTCCTGGAGGTGATATTCTTGAGGGACATGGAGTTAATAAGGCTTTACTGGATAGAGGAAGAGAGCTGAGATGATCTGGACAGTCCAGTTTCCATTCTAGGTATCCTGGAGTCACATAGTTTCAGTCACATTCTCAGTATAGTGCTGCAACATAATTCTCTTGTACACTGTAATGATTTGTCACTCTAATCGGTTTAATAAACTGCTATTCAGTCAGTAGCCAGGCAAGAAGTATAGGTGGGGCAACCAGACTAGGAGAACTCTGGGAAGAGGAAGGGTGGAGTGAAAAGTCACCAGCCAGAAACAGAGGAAGCAAGATGACAAGGCAGAACTGAGAAAAGGTACCAAGCCATGTGACTAAACATAGATAAGAATTATGGGTTAATTTAAGTGTAAGAGGTAGTTAGTAATAAGCCTGAGCTACCGGCCAAGCATTTATATGTAATATTAAGTCTCCAAGTCAATTATTTGGGAAGTGGCTACTGGGTATTTGGGAATAGGCAGGCAGGAGAGAAACTTCCACATACAGTATAGTCTCCTGGAAAAGGTACTCCTTTAGAGCAAAAGAGATAAAGAAAAACAAGACCTCCTTCTGGAATCTCTGGCCCTGGCTATGGCAGTACCAATCCATTTAGTTAAAACTGAATTATACATTCTTCAACTGGGCCAATGACCTCCCCAAACCTGTGTTGTTAGACAAGTTCCTAGTGCCAATCCTAGGTCATCAACACTCTCATACACACTGAGCAGGCCTCAAATTTAGTCATGGGTAATTGGTTACCCTACTACAGTCAAGTTACTATTGTGCATGGGCATGTCTAGCTCAGTAGACTGGACCTCTGCTTCATGGAGTTCACAGCTTGGCAAGATTGATGATGCTGTTTCTCACTCAGCAACTCTCTTAGCAATCTCCTATGGGTGGATGCTCAAGTGCCAGAAAACAAGAAAGAAGTTTCTATTTAGCTCAATGCCAGCCTGCTCCCTCTATAGTTTACAGCCAAGATACGTGATATATTCTGTACAATAATCCTCTAGTCCTGGGACCGTCCAAGAAAACTGACAAGGACTTCTTGTGGGGGCTTCTCAGGCATTGCTGACCTACTCCTGTGGTAGTATTTCTGGGAACTCTATTTGTACTAGTTTCCAGGAACATTGTCATCCAGTCATGAAGCATGATGCTCTTCAATCTTTAGTTTGCCTTGTTTATTTGGATTATAAGACAACCAGCTTCCGTATGGCCTCTTTATTCTCCTTTTTAAATTAAAAATAGATTATTCTTTCATATAATACATCCTGACCAGTTCCCCTTCCTCCACTCCTCCCAGCTACCTCCCCACCTCCCCTCTCCCTCACATTCACTCTCCCTCTGTTTTCTTGTCAGAAAAGAGCAGACTTCCAAGAGAGCCAACCAGGACAAAACAAGGTACAATAAGACAAGGTAAAAGCCCTCACACTGAGACAGGACAAGGCAATTCAATGGGAAAAAGGGTGCCAAGAGCAGACGCAGCTTCCCTTCCCACAACCTCATGTGTCTAATCTTCCCACCTCCTTCCCTACTAATACCTTAGCACCAACACTCTCCTTTACTTTCTTTTACCTATGTTCTGCTATCCTCTATCCATGAAAGAATCCCCAACGCCCCATGTCCCCTTTCTATTGTCCTTGCTTCCACAAGTACATCTCCTTAAAGAGCCAAAGAGCTAAAGCTAGGATTCACATGTGTCATAGTTACTTCTTTATTGCTGTGAAGAGACACCATGACCAAAGCAACATATAAAAGCAACATATAAAAGAAAACATTTCATTAGGGACTTGCTTACAGTTTCACAGGGTGTGTCCATGATCATCATGGTGGTTAGCAAGGCAACAAGTAGGCAGACATGGTGCTCTAGCAGAAGCACATCCTGAGAGAGCTCATCCTGAGCTGTATATTGGCTGCAGGAGACTGGGTCTTTGAAACTTCAAAGACCACCCCCTGTGATATACCCTTCTCCATAAAAGGTCGTACCTCCTAATCCTTTCCCCAAACAGTTCCACAAATTTGGTGCCAAGCATTCAAATATATGAGCCTATGGGGGCATTCTCATTTAAACCAACACAACGTATGAGAGAAAACATGCAGCATTCATCTTTCTGAACCTAGGCTACTAGGTTCTGAACCTTAGTCAGTATAATCTTTCTATTTCTATTCACTTCCCTGAAAATCTCACAATTTCATTTTCCTCTAAAGTGAATTAAATTTGATTGTGTATATTTGTTCCTGGTGTATAGCAGCTTCTTCTGAATTCAAACATTCCTTCCGGGAGGGAAGAAGCCCAAGAGTATCAGAAGGAAAATAAAACATCACAGGTCTTGAAAATGGAAACTTAAAAGATGCTGAAAGTCATGTCTTGTTTTATAAAAGGAGCAAATAGCTTCTGGGAGAGATCTCTGATCAGGCTAGCTACAGAGAGGAGATTCTCCAACTTGTCAAGCTGCCTGGAAATTGTGCAGAGAGCTCTGGGTTAAAGAGTTAGTGAGTTATCAGCCATGCTGGTAGAGGCCTTTTGGTAGTGCAGCTGTTTCTTGGTCATACCTACTCCTGTAAGTAACTTCCTCACCCATAGCCCTGTTAGTTACACCAATAAAACCTCCTTAATTTCCCGAGTAAACTTTGGTGCAATTGTTATTTTGGTCTGTTCCATGGGTTCCATCTCTGTGATGAGTCTCTCTCTCTCTCTCTCTCTCTCTCTCTCTCTCTCTCTCTCTCTCTCTCTCTCTGTGTGTGTGTGTGTGTGTGTATGTGTGTGTATGTGTATGCATGTGTGTATGTGTTGGATCTTCACAGGAAATGTCTGTCATACAGTGGAATCATAATTTCATTATCCATGCATCAGTTGTTGGACATGAGCTGTTTCCAATTCCTAGCCATTGTAACTAGGGCAGCAATGAGCATAGATGTGCAAGTATCCCTATGGTAAAGTATAAAGTTCATGGATGGCATTCTTTATATTCACTACCAAAAAAAGAATATTTTGCAAAAATTTTCCTACACAGGAAATACTTTAAATGTTTCACTCTAATCTCCCACTCTCAAATCTGTCTGTCTTGAAACACTGCAGTCAAGGTCGCAGTTATCAGCTGGCAGTTCAGTCTAAGGCAACAGCATCTTGGTGAACTGCACAGACTACTGGTCATCTTCAGGCTGAAACCTTGAGAGTCTTGGACTAATCCACCAGCAGTTATGAAGGACAGCTTACAAAGAACGAGCTATTTCAGAGGGTAGAAAAAGCCCTTGTGGCGTTGTGATGCTAACTCCTGCTTTAACCCTATTTGTTATCATTTATGTAATATGCTATTTGCGCTTTCAGATTGCATAATAAATTCATTGGAGGATTTTCTGAATATATTCATACCCTTCAATTAGATGTGCAATTGAAAAAGTTATTCCTCTAAGAATGGATTTGATAGAAAATTCTACTTGTTGGCTTTTCATCAAAAAACACCACTGCATTTTCAAAGCAATTGTTTGAAGCAATCAGTTAAATATCTAAATTTTATATGGAGTTCTCATCTTTGGTTGCTCAGGGGAAGGCTGGATACAGTATCTTGCTGCTTTGAAATGAACAGAAGCAAGGAAATACAAAGGTAATTTAACTTTAAATAAACCTACTGCTCAGCTACGCTCGGCAGTTATAAATGAATACATTTTAGGAACTATGAATACTTTATCAGAGCCATTGTTCTTTTTCATGTATTTCAGAGGCATTCCAAGTATCATAATCCCCAGTGATGCACATGTAAGTTCTCACCAGATACTTTTTTGCTTTTAAAAGCCTGAGGAAAAGTTGAAATAATCATAATGGTCATTACATAACATTTTGCAGCTTGACAACACAAAATAATAAATTCTTGCATGTGCAGTATCTAAGCAACTGTGCTGGGTCTACATGGCAAAAGAATGTAGGATCACAGAGATGGCCAGAGAAGTTCAAAGACTTAGAACTAAATATTATATTTATTAAGTCAGAGCATTTATTTTTACATTTCTTTTCCTTTTTTCTTTGCTTGCATTGATCCATAATTGCCCATCAGCACGTCCACAAACAGTGAAATGAGACTCACTTGATCCTTAAGAAGTTCCAGGCCAGCCTGGGTAATATGGACAGAAACCATATATACAAAATAACGACTCGCCCGGCAGTGGTGGTGTGTGCCTTTAGTCCCAGCACTCGGGAGGCAGAGCCAGACGGATCTCTATGAGTTAGAGGCTAGCCTGGTCTATGTCGTGAGATCCAGGACAGGGACCAAAACAGCACAAAGAAAACCTGTCTCAAAAAAACAAAAACAAAAACAAAATAATGAATCAATCTGGACACTATTCAGTAAAAAGTTATGGATTAAACAAAGACTTCAATAATCATTACTTTTAAATTGAAAGCCTGTACTTTGTACTTACTGGGTAAAAGTGGTATGCTAAAAGGTTGGAATACACAAACATACAGCAGACTTTCACTTGCTAAAGATAACTTAATGAAGAAAACAGAGGCCAGTAATTATTACAGAACACTTGTGACAAAAATGTGCAGGAGGTTTTATAAAAGTCTGTTCCATATGCCAGCGATCATAGGAATTGTTTCCATTAGAAGATACAATCTGAACTTATTTCTAAACAAATACATTTTTGAGTCTCAAAAGACTTCTTCTAATTGGATCACTCATTGATACAAGAAGGCTTGGTCCATTCTTCTAACAATTTTCTATCATTTACCTTATACCTCTGTGTTTATAGTAGCTGAAAAAAATATAATGTTCAACAGAAAGATGCAAATAATAGAAAAAAGAAAATATTTGTAAGATACAGAACTCTATATAACTTCCAAGTAAAAAATCTAAAGAGAAAAATTACTTTGGAAAATACATGGAATTTCATTTGTAAGGCAAAAATTCTGAGATACAAAAAAAAGAGACTTTGAAATAAAAGTTCAGAAAAAGTAATGAATAAGGCAGAAAACCCTGAAGACACACACTCTTAATTCTAATTGTCCTGAGATAGCTAACCCTTTTAGAATACGGGTGCAATTCCTGGAGACCATAAGTCAACACAACTGCCAATCATAATAATTAAGGATGGAACCACTACTAACGTTCCCTGGGTTGACATTTAGAATGGCTATGTCTCTAACTACATCAATAATAGTCAATGGGGACACACAAAAATGTATAAAACTCAGCCATGACACAGAGCAAGTGCTCTGGGCTGGAAAATCTTTAAAGATGATGCTCAAATTTGAATTTACAAGAAGAATTTGACAAACCTTAGTAGTGAATGGAGAAAAGATAATATGTAAAGGTTGACTAGTGCTTGTTTAACCTTGATCTAGTTTGCCATAAAACTCAGTTTTTAAACCATCTGAAAGTGTACACTGTTCTATGACATTTACAGATGCTTTCCTGCAATGCACAATTGGTTCAATATCTGGCATTGATAACACCTACATTTTCAAAGACTAAATCTATGTTCCATATAGAATACCATGAAGACTAATCTGACATTTGTTTTCATTTTACAAATAGCTCTTCTAAAAAATATTTAAATGGCTTTCTGTTTCATGACAATGACTGGTCAACTTCAGAGACTCTATGAATTATTTCTTACTAGTCAGTCTCAGGGTTGGTAAAGAATGTTAAAATATTATCAAGGGAAATTTTATAAGATGTTAAAAATTCTGTATGGAAAAGATGGAGGAAGCAAAGATATATACTTATATTCATATGTATATTCATATACATATATATAATTTGAAAGGCCTTTGAAAGTATCTGAGAAGAACTCAATTGTCTGTTTATTGAGAGTAAAAGAAAACTTAGTAATTTCGTCATGTTAGGTGTCTTTGTGCTACAGAACTAAAACAAAATCTTCCAGAAGCCCATATGTTCCGAAGAAATAGCTTGCGTTAACATTGCTTATGTTCTCAGAAACTTCAGAAAGAAACATTTGAGAAGGAAATCAAAATATGCCATGTTTCTTAAATAGGAACTGGAAGAAAATTAATTGCTTTATCATAGGTAAGCTATAGCCTAAAGTAAATATCCACAATTATTTCCAGTGGTCATGGACATTTTCTTATAGAGAGAACAAACTTGACAGGTAAATAAAGGAGATAACAAGATACTTGATTTTGTGGAAGAAAAATGGGCAGAACTGTGGTTTGGAAACATCTTGATAGAGCAGAGCTCAATGAGAAGGCAAGAAACAATAAATTTGCTTCCAATATCTCATGTCCAGGATCATCTCTAAAGAGGAAAATGCTGTGTCTGGGGATATCAGGAACTTAAAAAGACTGTTCAAATGAATTCAGTATGGTCCAGACCATCAGATTAGGAAAACAAAAAAAATATTTCGTTGTCACTTAGAAATGAGTTAATCCACAAATAATCAGTTTAATTAAGGTTGATCCCTGAAAGTCAAAATGCCTTGATAAAGAACAGTTATGTGTAACTCAAAATATGGGAGTAGATATAGCAAATGTAAAAGTATATCCAGCTTTACAGTACATCAGCAAATTTGTATCCAAAAAATGAGACACAAATACAATGATTAGTGTTCACATGTTAAAAATATAATAGGGCCAAATGGCTTCCTTCTCCAGAATCTAACCCAGTGAGAACCCCTGACCCTCCCCATCCACTCTTTCTCCTCAACCCACCTGATCTTCTCTGGGTCCCACATCCAATGCCTCAACCTAGTCTGGGCACTTGCTGTCTGCAATACAACTTACATTTAGGTATCTTCCAGGACCAAACCTACCATTCATCTGGGTTGTATCCAACAAGGTAGATCTCCTACATCCTTTCCCAAAGTCTAGCCCAATGCTTCTCCCTGATCCCCCAGTCTATATAATATTCCCATCCTTCCAGATTTAGCCTGGGTCCCACATCCAGTGCCTCCACTGCCGGTACTGCAAATGATCTCTAGGCGACAGCCCAACTCTCCCCCAACCCAGAGGCCCCTCACTTGCCATATTTAACCCTTCTACTAAACCATGTCTACTGCTACACTCCAGGCTTGTAAGGCACATCATATACAGCAGCTCAATCTCCTCTGTACACCCAACTTCATTACACCCAAGCCATTTTCAACCTCTAAGACCACTTCACCCATACATCCTCTCGTTTGCCTCAACCTGATTGGTCCACACCAGACTTAGAACTGATAACAGAAGTCTACATGCCCAGATCCCATCCAAAAATTACCAACAATATGAAATACCAATTCAATATCTTCACAAACCCCACCATTTCCTGTAGAAATATTTGCCAGTGACTACTACCTAGATGAACCACGGGATACAGAATTTAAAAGAATCAGCATACACTTCATCAAAGGTTTCAAGGAGTTTAAAGAAGACACAAAGAAACAGCTCAATATATCAAAGAGAAAGAATGTGAGAAGAATAAATGCCCAAGAAAATGCAAACATAAGGCTGGTGGAAACGGTGAAGGCAATTGAAGAATGGAATTCAATAAAGAGACAGAAACATTGAAGAGGACTCAAGCGGAAATGAAGATGGAATTGAAGAACTGTGGTGATATTGCATTCCCCAAAATGTTGTGTACCCTAATAAACTTATCTGGGGTCAGAGAACAGAACAGCCACTAAATATAGAGGCCAGGAAATGGTGAACATACCTTTAATCCTATCACTTGGGAGGCAGAGATCCATCCGGATCTATCGTTTAAAGCCACACTGGAAACAGCCAGGCATGGTGAATCATGCTTTTAATCACAGGAAGAAAGCCTTTAATCCCAGGAAGTGATGGCAGAAAGCAGAAAGGTATATAAGCCCTGAGGACCAGGAACTAGAGCTGGTTAAGCTTTTAAGCTTTTGAGCAGCAGTTCAGCTGAGATCCATTTGGATGAGGACTCTGAGGCTTCCAGTCTGAGGAAACAGGATCAGCTGAGGAATTGGCAAGGTAAGGAAGCTGTGGCTTGTTCTGTAGATGTAACCAACCATCTTATTAAATAAGAAACACAGAACCAATGCAAAGAAGAAAGCCAAGAGGTCAGAGCTAAGAGCTAAAACCTTACACTTCCTCCTGCGGTGGTCCTACCTCTCCGAAAGAGAGCTACTTCCTGTGTTAAAGTCTTTATAAATACTTTCGGTTCTGCCTTCTCATTGGTTGTAAACCCAACCACATGACTGCCTTGTCACTGCCTGTCTGTACAGACCTCCAAGTCTTCTATGGTTGGTATTGAGATTAAAGGCGTGTGTCTCCAATGCTGGCTGTATCCCTGAACACATGGAGATCTACCTAGCTCTGCCTACCAAGTACTGGGATTAAAGCCACCACTGCCTGGCTTTCCTATGGCTTGCTAACAGCTCTGACTCCCAGGCAACTTTATTTATTAACATACAAATAACATTTTAATACAAAATAAAATGTCACCATACTGTTCTGCTTTCTGATCTTCCAGCATTCACCCCAATATCTGGCTCTAGGTTTGTTTTTTATTAACAAGACCACTTAAGATTCATGCTACAAAGAACCCAACAACTCAACTAAAAAATCCAAAGGAAACATTACAGGTAAAATAAATAAAGCAAAGCTAGATTATCAGGGGTCAAAAACAAAAAATCTAGACCAAATAAGCAAGGAGTATAAAAAATTTAAAAAACAACACAGGAAAGTAATACACAGGAAATAAAGGACACCATAAAATAACTAAAGTTGTGCATAATAAACATAGATGAAGAGGAATCCTAAGGCAACAGCATAGACCAGAACTTCAAATTAAATCAATTCCTCGAACTAAGATAGAAATACAAAGAGCTCATAGAATACCATCTTGCCAAGACTAAAGATGAATATAGCCATGTCATATCATAGTTAAAATACAAAGAATACAGAATATAGAAAGTGTATTGAAGGCTGCAAGCAGGATTGAAAAAAAAAACCACAAGTCACATTTAAAGGAAAACCTATCAGAAGAGCTATTTCTCAAAGGACACTTTGAAAGCCAGAAAAGACTGAAGCACACTGCATTTCAACTCCTCAAAGACTTTGATGACCAGCCTAGAATAATATGCCTAGAAAAAATATCCAATAGTACTGAATGAGAAATAAAAACTTACTTATGTGAACCATCTAAAAAAATGTATCAAAAGAACATAACAGAAAGAAAATATAGAAATTAATATTTCAGGCTAAAGAGATTTGAGCATAGCAGAGAGATTATAGAAAGAAACATGATGGCCTTATTATTAAAACACAAAGTATCACTGAGAACACCCTTACACACACACACACACACACACACACACACACACACACACACACATACACACACATGTAACTAGAGTTTTCCTGCCTGGCCCACAGTCAGGACAAATCTCTCTCAGCTGCCAGTCCCACAGTCGCTCAGACCCAACCAAGTAAACACAGAGACTTATATTACTTACAAACTATATGGCCATGGCAGGCTTCTTGCTAACTGTTCTTACAGCTTAAATTAATCCATTTCTATGAATCTATACCATGCCACGTGGCTCGTGGCTTACCGGCATCTTCACATGCTGTTTGTCATCATGGTGGCTGGCAGTGTCTCTGACTCAGCCTTCCACTTCCCAGCTTTTTTCTCTTCCTTGTCCCGCCTATACTTCCTGCCTGGCCACTGGCCAATCAGTGATTTATTTATTGACCAATCAGCAACACACTTGACATACAGACCATCCCACAGCACACACAAATAAAAAAAATCCCACCAAAATCAACAACACTATGACCAAATATTTCAATAGTAACTTTAAATACTGGTGGCCTCAATTCTCCAATCAAAAGAACAGGCTGAATGAATGGATCAAGAAACAAAATTCATCTATCTGAATTCAAAAAAAAAATCTTAACTTTATAAACAAGCACCAACTCAGAGTAAAGGGATAAACAAAAGTATGCTAATCAAATCAGGATGCAATCAGGTGTCATTAACCTAATATCTGACTAAATAGACTTTGGACTAAAGTTAATCAGAAGAAATAAATAGAGACATTTCATTCTAATCAAGGGAACAGTTAGCCAATCGGGCACAACTATCCTAAACATATATGCACCAATATCAGGAGCATCTAGTCTCATCAAAAATGTACTACTGATTTGAAGACATGTTTTAATGGCAATCCATTAATAGTAGTTGATTACAGTACTCTACTTTCCCAAATGAAATCATCTGGAAGTAATCTTGTCTTTGCAACAGACAGAGAACAAAAAAAAAAAAAAAAAAAAAAAAAAAAAAAAAAAAAAAAAAAAAAAAAAAACACAATGAATCAAAACGAAGAGTTTTGGAGCCTAGTCCTAATGGACATGTGGTGATATGTTATGTACCCCAATAAAGCTTCCCTGGGGATCAGAGGACAGAGCCAGCCACTAAATTAGACATAGAGGTCAGGCAGTGGTGGTACACACCTTTAATTCTATCACTCGGGAGGCAGAAATCTGTCTGTATCTCTGAGATTTCAAGGACACACTGGGCTACTTGAGAGAAACAGAACAAGGCAGTGGTGACACACACCTTTAATCCCAGGAAGTAATATGGCAGGACACAGAAAGGTATATAAGGCATGAGGAAATATGAGGAAATAGGAACTTGCCTTCTTAAGGCTGAGGGTTTGTAGAGGTAAGGTAGTGGCTGGCTATTCTGCTTCTCTGATCTTTCAGCTTTCACCCTGATATCTGACTCTGAATTTTTTAAGACCTTTTAAGATTTGTGTTCCATGGACATATCTACAAAACAACCTCTATAACTAACTAATGATAAGATAAAAGATAGATTATTGAATCCACTCTAAAAAAAAAGATAGAAATAATAACATAAAAGGTTAGATTACTGAATCTACTCTGAAAAAAAGAGAATATAGATATGATAAGATAAAAGGCAGATTATTGAATCTACTCTGAAAAGAAAGAAGAGAATATGGACATGATAAAATAAAAGGTAGATTATTGAATCTACTTTTAAAAGGCAGCTACCAGTTTTAAATATTTTACAATGGATTGGATTTTTTTACATTAATACTGGATTTTTTTGTTTGAATCTGTTAAATGTTAATGGACTGGACACTGCTAATGTAATTCTTGACTGTATATATTGTATATACTTATGGTACTTATAGCATATAGTTTTTCTTATATTAGTTATAACCTTTTACTGTTTTAGACAAAAAGGGGAAATGTCATGATATATTGTGTCCCCCAATATATTGTGCACCCTAATAAACTTATCTGGGAGTCAGAGGACCAAGCCAGGCACTAGATTAGACACAGAGGCCAGACAGTGGTGGTATATGCCTTTAATCCTAGCATTTCGCAGGCAGAGATCTTTCCAGATCTCTGTGAGTTAAAGGCCACACTGGAAACAGAGCTAAGGAGTGAGTGGTGGCACATGCCTTTAATCCTAGTACTGGGAAGAACACGTGCCTTTAACCCCAGGAAGTGATGGCAGGAAGAAGCAAGGTATATAAGGTGTGAGGATCAGGAACTAGAGGCTTTTAAGCAGTTCAACTAAGACCCTTTTGGGTGAGGATTTCCTACAAGGCTTTTTAAGCGGTTCAACTAAGACCTTTTCAGGTGAGGACCCAGAGGGTTTCAGTCTGAAGAAATAGGAACTTGCTCCCTTGAGCTGATTTCCTAGAGGTAAAACATGCCTGGCTTACTCTCTGATCTTTCAGCTTTCACCCCAATACCTGACTCGGGTTTTTTTTTTTATTAATAAGACCATTTAAGATTCATGTTACAAACTAAGGTTCAGGGAACATTATAGAAGAGGGCATGGAAAGATTGTAAGAGCTAGAGAATCAGGGAGCTTGCTGTAAGACTGTATCTCCTAGTAACGTCAGAAGCTACACTCATAAAGTCTCACACACATAACTGTCTAAACACAAGCTGAACAAGGGCAATAGCAATAGATGTGCTAAAGTGGGTAGGGAACGCTGCAAGGCCTACACCATATATGAAGAACTAAAAGCAACTAAGGAATGCTGAGAGTAGGAGAAATAGTCATCCCTAGGGAAGAGTACATCAATTAATTAAAAAATGGTCAGCCCTGAAAACATACATACAGATAACATTATACAGACTGAGCTGGTTATATTTAGGAAATATGTGTATATGTACAAACATATATATGTATCATATGTGTTACATGTATTATATATTATATATATAATATACATACATATGTATCAATTAATGGGAAAATAGGCAGGATTTGAAGGAGAGAAATGATGGTACATTAGGGAGAGGTTAAAGAGAGGAATGGGAAGGGAAAGATGATGTTATTATATTGCAGTCTCAAAATATATAAAAATAAAGTTTATTTTTAACTTTAAAACATCTGTATAATAAATAAAGCAACATTCTTAACACATATGTCAGGAAATCAGTCTTCCCACCCATCCCTTTCCAGTCCATAAACTGATATAAATATTATACAGGACAATTTATCAAAGTACTTCAAAATTCTCTCATGAGTATTTTTTTCACCAGACGTTGTGAAAAAGATCAGTTGAAATATATACAAAGCTACACAGGATAATACAATCATATCATTACAAATAGAGAAAAATGAAAAAGCACCAAAAACCCAAATTTCACAATGATGGTTTGGGGATAATACTAGAGAAGTAGGACCAGGAGATTTGTGATGTTCTAACTGGACGATAAATTTATTCTAACTTCTCTAGAATGAAAGTTTGTGGACATAAGCAGCAGATGGTCTGCTATGGAAACATAGAGAGCAGGAATCCACTATCTAGAGGGCTTAGCTACAGAAGGCACTGTGGAAGCGCATCATGTCTAAAATACTTGGTGAGGAAACACAGTTCCAGAAAAACATCTCAAAGATAATTTTAAAATTATTTTATGTTCTAGGTTCCAATTACATGTTCACCAGAAAAGTTTTTATTATGCATTTGTTGTATTTGTACATACATTTTAACATAATATTTTATTCATTTTTGGAATTCAATTATTATATTCACTGCATTTTGATGACATTCACAAACACCCACTCTTCCCCTAACTCCTTCTAGATCCACTCCCACCCTCCATTGCCATCACGATGTCCTCTTTTTGTATTCTTATAGCTCACATTGAGTCCAATTTGTGTTGCCCATATATCCACAGATGAGGAACCATCCAATAGGGCATGGTTGACCTACCAGGAGTCATACTCTTAGGGAAAACTAGGGCTCCTACTTTAGAAGTCAACTATCGACAGTTCTTCAGCCAGGGATAGGGATTCCTCTCCATGCTGAAGTGTTGATTCATCTGAGCTTACTCAGGTCTTGTGTAGGTAACCACAGCTGCTATTAGTACAATGTTGCAGTACCCTAATCTTGTTCTCCCTGACCTCTGGCTCCTACAATCTTTCTTCTCCTCCTCTGTAATAATTAGGAAGAGATTTTGTCACCTGCCATCCCAAGAATTATGGTGTTCTTGATAATCAGAAATGCCTGTCCTTGACATTTATTGAAATGACATTATTTTTTCTAACCATATCTATTCCATGCCTTTAATGTTATGAAGAATGTTTAAATTTTAGAATACAGTCAGGTGATCAAAAAAAAATTGCCAAGGTAATTCAGAGTTCTCATATATCCCTCCTATTCCCCTTGCTGCTCACATGTTTTCACACTACCATAGTACATTTGTCATAACCAGGGGACCAGCGTTACTGCATTGCTATTGACCAAACTAATCACTTCATTCATTCTCTGACTTTTTAAAAAGTCTACAAAACATAGAAGATTATCTTAGGAGATTTACTTATTGTTTTATTGTATGTGTATATGTGTGTCTGGGTTCATGCATGTGCACCACATTCATGAAGCTTCTGTCAGATGGACCCCTCAAAATAGAGTCACAGACCTATGTGAGCTGCAGATGTGGATGCTGGGAATGCAGTCCAGGTCCAGTGTAAGACAAGCAAGTGCTCTCATTGCTGAGCCCTGTCTCTGGTCCTCTAAAAACTTGTTGTTGTTGTTGTTGTTTAATTAAAAAAAAGTTCTCAAGAATGTCAGGAGTGAAGGCAAAAGACAGGAATAAAGCAGAATTTGAGTCAAGAGAAAAACATTACTCTGAATTTTTTTTATTCAGATAAGTTATTAACAAAAGATCAGAAGTTTTATGATTTAGCTAAGAAGAATCAATGAGAAATTAGGTCCTTATCTTCCATTACTTGTGGTAGAGTAATTGCTAACATGTCCATGCAGAATGATTTGATGATGTCTCTCAACATTACAAAGGCATAAAACCCCTCATCTGTGATCTTTCCCTTAATTTCTCTACATGAAAAATTATGAGCACAAGATTATTACCTTTCTACTAATAAAAGAATTCATGCAATCACTAAATTAACTGTAAATAAATGAAAATCCATCCTAACAGAATCAGTAATAAAAAGAAATGATGTTCCTATGACAGTTGAGACTTTTTTATCAGAAATATGTATTCCCTACTACACTCATTCTTTATGAGCTTAATGTACTTTTTTCTATGCCACTAATGACCCAATTTTAAGAGTTGCCTTGCTAATAAGATGTAAACAGGTATAAACAGAAGGGCAAAAACAGCTTTCAAAACTACAGGGTGTTTTTAGAAAAATAATACTTCAGATTCTTTTAGTTCTAGGGGCTTAGGTGATAACCACTACCAACTTAAAAAAAAAATAGAAAAGCCTCATGCCCCAGTTCACAGGACCAGAAGTTTACAACTAATACTGCTTCTTTCTGAGAACTGAGAAGCAGATCTAGTCCACTCCCTTCCCTAAGAGCCTGGTGTTTTGCTGATAATTCTTGGTATTCCTTGGCTCATAGAATCTGGGCCTTTGCCTTTGCTCTCTCTCAGTGTCCTCCCAGTGAATGTCTTTATATCGCAATATAACTTCCTTGTGAGGCAGTGGTCCCATTCTGCTTTAGTCCCTTAATATGTCACGGTCACCATCATCTAAGCCACTTATGTCTTCAATGACCGTGTTTCTAAATAATGTCATGCTCTCAGGTACTAGAAGTTGGAAGTGTTCCAAACTGTCAATTTCAAAGGGGTAGAGGACAAAATTCAACTCCTTTCACAAATAAGTGAAGGCAGGCAATTAAATATGACTTTTATAAAATTTATACCCATGCTTTTGAATATTGATATATTTTCTTTAATTACTTTAATTTAAATACATATAACTAGATATATTTTATTGATTATAGATCATTCAAAATACAAAAGGAATAATCATATAGCAAAATCAATTGTATACTTAATAGGAAAGACAACTTTTAACTTTCATAAGAAAATATAAATAAATTTCTCTCTGGACTCAGAAAAGGGAAAACATTTCTTAAACATGATATAACCTATATGAAAAAATCAAGTTACTCTACTAAGAATAAGAAGTGATAGTCACAAAAAGGCAACAAGAAAATGAAATAATAACCTTAAGTCTTAAAAAGAATCTGTAATCAAAGTCCTATAGTCACACAAAAAAGACCTTGCAAGTAGCCAAATAAAACAATGAGCAGAGACATAAGCCCTACTCAACTGATAGAAGTTATTAAGTATATTAAAAGTTATTCAACGTATTTTATAATCAAGAAGTACAAATTATGACAATTAAGTTCTTATTTTATACAAGTAATTTGGCAAAATGTGACAGGTCTACATGTTTGTAAAGACTAAAACCAATATAAACATTTGCATACTAGATGAGTGTATATATATTTTACACTTTAGTAGTCCTCTCCCTTCAGTATATGCCTTAGCAAATGTCTTTACTAAGTAGTTAGGAACATACAAAGATCTTTGTAGAATTTAAATAAAAATTCAAACAATTATAAATGGATGCTTATACTAATTACAGCAAGTCATACAGTCTAAAGAAATAAAAAACTAATAGTCTCCAACAATATATGCAACAAAGATAAAGTAAAATTCTGTTAATGGAAGTCAAGGTATATTAAAGAAAGTACATCTAATGTTATTCCATTTGCAAGTGTCTAAATAATAATTTGAGTCATATAGGGATGTACAACATATAAACAGTGGTAGAAAAGTAAAACATTTTTTAAAGTTCACCTGCTTATACATAATCAATTATAGAGGAAAATGAACAAACAGGAAGTAAATATTGAACAGCTTAGTAAGGCACTGCTCTCCCAAAATACACTCTGGAATCTTTGCAACTTTTCAGAAAAATAGTCACAAAAGGTGGTCCCTGAAAAAAAAAATCACCTGAGACCATCCCATGGGTGTGAAGTTAAGATTTATTTTATATCATTGATTTTTAAGTCATTATGTTTATGTTTTCTTTGGTATCTCAAGTAACTCAATATGATTTGTTTACATAAATCATCATGAATAAATATTGTGTTCTGAATCTCTTTAAGAAGCAGCAGAGGGTGTGGATCTGGGTTGGAGAGAAGATGGAAGTAAAAGGGAGGAGGCAGGTGGATTGTAATCAGGATATATTACATGAAGAAAAATCTATTTTCAATAAAAGAAAAAAGAAGCAAATGATGAATTTGACTTTTCTCATGTTACCTTGGTCAGCATATCTAATGAATCATTGTACATTCTTCTTATTAAAAATTAAGCCTCAAAATATCTTCCTTAAAAATTTATTTGAACCTGGTCCGCAGTCACTCCCTAGTCTCACACTGGAAATTTTATTCAAATCTCTACAAAGAAAGTGATGGTTTTGATATATGTCAAGAAGTGTTTTTAAAAAAATGTGAAATAAAATATTTAAATGAAATAAAACAGAGACTTTTTTTGAAGGAATGGGGTTATTCTGTTTTAAGGATTCATGAGTTTGAAATCCATAAAGCAGCCTGGCAGGACTTGACAGGAATTAACACTGTTGTCTTGAGGCATAATTCCTTCGAGAAAATTGAATTTTTGCCCTTTAGACCTCTAACAGATTGAATTAGGTCTGCTCATATTATGGGGAGCAATCTCCTTTACTTAAAATCAACTGATCAGAGATGTTAACCATGTCTTCAAAATACCTTCATGGCAATGCTAGATTAGTGCTAGATTAAATCATAGGGTAGGATGTCCTTTTCAAACGGACAGATAGCAGCCTCCACAGCAGGACTTACAACCACCTACATCTCATCTTATTAGCCAGAATCCAGACATAACCTAAAAGGAAAAAAGGAAGAAAGGAGAGAGAAGAAAAGGAGGAAAGGAAGGGACGAGAAGATGGGGAAGGGAGGCAGACTGATCTCAATAACCCATGAATCTTGATAGTGTACTGATATATTTATTTTCCCCTAAAGGCCTGTACACACTAGCATGTGCTGTATCACTGAAGCTATATTCCCAGCCTTATTGTTTTAAGCAATATAGATTGATTACCAATTTGTTCTAACAGTACAGATTATGGCTGAAGAAATGGCTCAGTGAGTACAGCACTTCCTGTGCAAAAAGGAAAACAGTTCAGACCACCCAGCCCTCAGGTGAAAAACTAGGTGTGGCTGGGAATTTAACCCCAACACTATGAGGTTTTGGGCCATGTAGTATAGCTGAAAAACCAGCAGGTTCCAGGTTTAGTGGGAGATCCTGTCTGTCTCAAGGGAATAACACAGAGAGTGATGGAGTAGGACACCTGAGTCCTCTTTTGATATATGTTTTATATATTATGTATCTATCATAGTATATATATAATCATATGTGTGTTATCATAAATGGACCACCAAAAAAGTATAAGATGATAGATCTCTGTCTCTTAGCAGCTATCCTTAGTATATTTTTGATCAAAACTATTGAAAATTTTCATTCCTATAAACAAGAAAAACTCAAGTGCATCCCAGATTCTAGAGACCATTGTTGCTGCCCCCGATAAGTGCATTGGTCTCTACTGATGCATCTTCTTCTCCAGTAGTACTCAAACTGAGGTGCTGAGCTCAGGTAGGAGGAATTAAGCTGTCTGAGCATAACTGAAGACAGTTTGACTCCAACATGACAAAATTTAAAGCCAAACAACAAGGACACATTTCTGGAAGAGAATGACAGCCTCTAAGAATTTAACATCTCCATTCTTCCCAAATTTGTCCTTACCTCAAACCAAATGAAAAAGTTCCCTACAATTGGCTAAAGTACTGTATTCTGTTTCTAATTTTATGATATCTTAATTATTCCAGAGACTGGACTCAAGTATCTCTCAGCATTTTCATCTCATCTAATCTTTCTCCCAGGGACATCACCCTTGTTAGCACACCACCTTGCTTAATAGCTTTCACTTCAGTAAATCTGGTGGACAAAATATATTTTTAAAAATAGGTTTCCTTACTAAATTTGGATCAGACAGCCACTTTCTTGGCAAAATATACAGTCAGCAGTTTGATAATTATAAAGATTTTACTACCTCGAACCTCATCTATTGAGAGCTTAAGCCAAGTAGCTTCTGAGCTAAAAATTGTACAAATGTAGGGCATACAAGTGAGGCCAAATCTATAATGGTCTCAGCTGATCTGGCCAAGTCCTTGGTACAAGCATCCTAATAAAAAGAGAGGTCACTGTGACCTGTCATATCTATGTGCTTCTGGAAATAACAGGACCTCTATGACCTGTTATGACCCTCAAAAAGACAAACTGGTACAACTATCACTTATACAGGTTTTCAGATCATTAGAATAGGCTTCTCTTTTGGTTTCCCCAGCCCCAACATCATCTTATCCCTGATTTCTGATACAGTTATTTATGTATTTAGATCTACATTCAATGCTTTATTATATACTAAACTTAGACTTATGGATACTTTTTGCGCTGGCTTAACAAAATCAATAAAATAGTTGAACATTCTTCAAGTTTTAAAGAAGTACCCTCTTGAACCTTGTAAATTCTTAGTTATAAACTTAGAGGCACTTACTTTCCAAGGACCTGCTCTTACAAATATGTTGGTGATGTCCTATTATATTCTCTGAGCATCTTATAAATTTAACTACCTTCACTTGAGAATAGCTTTACTATAAACGAAACTCAAAGCATCTAAGAATAAACTCCAACTTTATCAGACTTAAGTGCATTGTGTAGGCTTCAATAGCAGACAAAATGGAAATTCTCATTCCCTTCATAGCCTAGAAGCTATTCATGACTTCACCTAACTAATTACTAAATGGATTTCTTGGTCTCCTAGGACAATGTAAATATTGGATTACTAACTTTTTGATGTAATGACTGCAGACTCACCTGTATCTTTTTATTGAGTAGACACTAGATTGCTGTATATAACTGAATGGCCTTTAAAAGCCTCTTGTCTGGGCTTCTCAATCACTCTAAGCATTTCTATCTATTTAGATATGAAAGATTGCATTTAAAATGTTGGCTCCAAAGACATCACTGGTCATGTATTTTCTTTGTCCCCAGAGAAAAATCTTGCCCTCTTTATTCATATACAGTGACTGCACCACAGTTACCTAAGGTCTCCCCTGACTTGATTTAAAAATAACTCTTTGATCTCAGTATTCTTCCGGCTACTCATACTTCACTCCTGACTAAAAATACAATTTTTCTCCTGCAGTGACCTCCTACTTAGAAATGTAAGAAGGGGGCCATTAACCCAGACATGTGATCTATTTTACTCAGTCATGCTCAATTCCATCCCTTGCCAGAAGTCAAATGTGCACAGTTGCTGGAAATGTAGCCTTACTTAGGCCTTCTGGGCAGTGGGAAATGGAAGAAAATGTGTTTGGACAGTGGATAGGCTTTGGGGTGGTTCATGATTTTTCTATGCCTTGAAGATAAGTAATTTTTAAAGGCACATGGTATTCTGTATATGACAGTCACATGCAGCCCCTCTTCTCTATAGCTCACAGTGAACTAAATTCTAGTTATTCATCAACTCGCCCTTCTCTCCATTCCAATCTTTCACATTCAAATGAAGTTTAATCACTTCCAAGTTTACTTTATACACTCAAGATTACCATCAACAAATAACTCAATGTGATTTTTTTTATGAACAAAAATGACAAGAATCCCTGTGGAACCCACAACCTTGAACTTTGGTATACTGGAAATGTCTGTAAAATTTCTCTTCAAGTCCACCACAGGAGACTTCATGAGGGACTGTTAGGCACTCATACTGCAATAAAACACCATCAACCATAATCCTCTGCAACCATGTAACTAAACAGACTATGTGTGTGTGATGGGCAACAAAATAAATCTTTAGAAATTTTGAGGAACTGAAATTAATCATTAGTTCCAATGCCAGTGAAATAAATAGCAAATCAAAAACTTAGAACATTTACATCAGCATTAACTGATAGATCAAAGAAGAAACCATGACTGAAAGTAAAACAGATTTTTTAATACCCCAAATTTTGAGATGTGACTAAAACTTGGATTTTAAGAAAAAAAATATAATTTAAGCCAAAGCTTTGAAATTTTAGATCAAATAGATAATTTTACAAAGATAAAAGTTGCCATCCTGCTTCAAGAAGAAAGAAAGTGAAAGGTATTTCTACTGCCCTTAGGCAACCTCTTTCTAACCCTGTTCTGTCAAACATTTAAGGACAAGTAATTTCTATCCTAGAAAAGTTCCCCCCAGAGACTGAAATATGATGAAATGTGGCACACTTCACTATATGAGCCTTGCTTCATTTTTATAATGAACCTGTAAGCACAATGCTGAAAAAGAAAATTTCAATTCATTTTTAACTCACAAATGCATACATGTACACAATCACTAAGGAAAAATCTGTCAAAAGTAGCACAAAATGGCAAAAAGATAATACAGCAGAACCAATTTCACTCTTCACAGAAATCCAAGGTTAAGGTAGCATTAGAAAACAGCTTTTGTCATTTGCCACATCAGTTCATTAAAAATTAGGTCATGCCAAGAGTGACTGGATGCAGGAAAAAGTAATAGACAAGATTCTACATTCATTAATTTATATCATCTAAAAGTCTTTTTGTATAGCAATGTATGAATGCAAGTTCATTGATAAAAATGTACAACCTTCGCAGAATGCTGAGTGTAAGGCAAGTGATATATATTGCACTAGGTCCCAGCTAAATTATGTGCTAAAGCCTTATTCACAATGCACTGGTAATTCAAAGATCAAGCCTTTGGGGGAAAATTCATTACATGAGGATATGTGAGATCCTCAAGATGGGATTAGTGTCTCTACAAGAAAAGGCCAAATGTCCCCTCCCCTTCTCATTCTTTCTCTCTGCCTTGTGAGGATACAATGAGAAGTTGCTATTTGATAGTCAAGCCTGACCAATCACCAAATTTTCTACCACCTCAGCCTCTAAATCAGCTATCACCTGGACCATAGACATCTCAGCCTCCAAAGCTCTAGGGAGTAACTGTATTACTGCACTGCCTCATGTCTAAGCCACATAGCTTATGGTATTTTGTTACAATGACCAGATATGACTAAGATAAGGCTAAGAGTATGGTTAGGAGATGTATATTATATATATATATATAATATATAATATTATATATATATAAATATATATATAAATATATATAATCTTAAAACTGCTATAAAAATAAAATCAGTGTAAAAACGACCTAGCAAACTGGAAAGGAAGAATAATTTCCTTAACCTATAAAAGATATTTTTGAGAGACTGGCAAGATAACCCAGCAGGTTAAACCCAAGAAGCTGCATGGTAAATAAAGAAAACCAACTTCAATGGATTTCCTATAATTATTGAATACACACTGCAGCATGTACTATCCACCTCCAAACACACACAATAAATAAATGAGAATTTTATTTAATATAAGACATCTATAGAAATAAATGTTTCTCATACCTAATAACAAAATATTGGCATTCTTTTTCAAGGTCATACCCAACATTATTCTACTGACATTCCTAGACAATTAGTAAGAAAAGAAAAATAAATAAAATTTATCCAAGTTGAAATTGGAAAAACTTTTATTATTCACAGATGATAAGATTTTTGTGTGAAGAAATGTTTAATACTGACTATTTTTTAGATATGCATTTTATAAAGTTGATGGATTCTAAACTAATATAAAACAATCAATAGTATTTGCATTTCAACAGCAAGCAGTAATTCTACTATAATTTAAAAGAACATAAATATAAGATGTCTAAATAAAAAGATGATCCTATAAAGTTATAACATTTCAATGTTTTACAGAAAATGATTGGAGTGCTTATTAATTAGAAAGAAACTATGGATGAAGCAGAAAGCATACTAATGTAATAATGCCAAATTTCTCCTGCTTGACCCAGGAATGCATGAAGCCTACTCAAAACCTTATCAAATTTTGTTGTCCTCATTGTCTATGTAATGTGATAGTGTCACTTTGGAAAGTAATTTAAGGACAATATATCATATAAACCACTAATTCTGTTTATTAGACTGCCCTTGAAAAAATACTCTATATCACCTTGTACATGTGAGTCTAGAATACTTGTTCAAGCATTTCTGCTCCTAGAAGCAAAGCAGCTTCTACCATTACCAGGAGGTTGATCATCATGGTTAACTAAGAGATAAAAGCTACAGAAGAACCCACGGCACCCCAACTCCTCCACACACACTCTTCCACTCTGTGTCAAGTTTGTCTTCTCATTTGCTGTTCAATGCTGGATCTAGGTCTACCATCAAATGTTTGTTTTGTCCCTCCTACGTAGACCTCTACACAAGCTTTCTCTTTGCGGATTTACCTTGGCTACTGGACGTGTAGTGATTTTCACTTCCTTTGCAAGCTTTGATTTGCTATTCATGCTCCTGTCTCAAGATGCACCTGCTTAGTCCTTGAACTCTCTTCAATAACTTCTCTCTTCCAGATACCCCTACTTTTATGTAAAGTCAATTGCTATTAAAAAAATCTTTTGTGTTCATGATACACATAATAATATACTTTCCTAAATGAACCCTTGATGGGTGTAGTCCACAAAATCTACACAGAAAATTACATAGTGGCATATTCTCTACATTCATCATATCATAGGAGAGCCAGTAGAATATACAGGTAATAATTTCAGTTAATGAAATGTACACTTGTTGCCTTGAGGCTGTTACAATTCTTTAGTCCTATGCAGAGTAAAACTTCTTCACCTGTTTCTTGGTAATCCCTCTTCACACACCATTGGATGATTAATGGGAGACTCTGGCCCTAGCTCCCATATCTCGATCTAAGGAGAAAAATTCTCTGTCTGGCACTATTTTCTTTGCCCCCAAGAGGAAAGAAAGAAATGCACCTCAGTAGGTTTTATGCCAAGTTTTCTCTGGGAACACAATGTGGTGTCACTGTTGTGTTTCTCTTTCATTGAGCTCTCTCTAGTGTCTGGCAGTGTGCTAGAAACCATTCATTTAATCCTCACAGAAAAATCTAACAGAACACTGACCTGACTCCGTACTTTACATGTGTGACTGGTGCTTTAAGAGTTAAAGTAACTTCCTACAATCCACATATAAGTTGGGATCTGGGCAGGAAGCCCAGTTCTTAAGGAACCTGATGCCTGCATCAAGCTACCATGGGATCCAAAGTTGAAAACAAAACAGAACAAATCAACAGCATCCACAAAACATATTTAAGAAAAGTATTGTGTTTTATGGCACCTGGCATTTTCTGTTTGGGCAACAATTAACCTTCCTATTCGGTTCAAACAATCCAGCTCCTACCCTGGTGAACAAATTCATGAAAGGGTAAGACAGATCATGGAGATCATGGAGGGTCAAACACAGTAAAATGAGGGTCCCGATTCTCAGCAGATGGAGCCTCAAGCTCTAGAGCCATGTGGATCTGAGTTTACATCAGAACTCCACAAATTAATAGGGAAGAAAAGAACTTTGATATCTCTGATAATCCTATTATGACAACTGTAAAATATGAACTAAACTGATTTAAAATATGAAATTCTATAATTTAAATATTTTATCATTACTTAGCAGAAAAAACAATGCTTTCCTGAATAATGTATCTACTTTCTATTTTGCACTTTCAATTCTCTATACTCCTACAACAAAAATGATTCTTGTAATTCAGCTCAACTTACCTTCCTAAAGAAGTTCAGATATGAAGCCCGGTATGGTAGTACATACCTGTAATCCCAGCACTCAGGAAGCAGAGGCAAGAGGTTCTCAAGTTCAAAGCTGGTTATGAAGGGAATACAAGGATAGCTTGAGCTACACAGCAAGACTCTAACCGTAATTGCTATGGTATAGCTCAGTCGAGAATTCTTACCTACCATGATCAGTCCCAAAATTCAATTCTTACTGCAGAAGAAAAAAATTAAGTTGAAAAAAAACTTTAAATCCACACTGGACATAATTACAAAATCCAATTTATTATTTGGCTGCAATAAAAGGCTCCAGGAAAACAACTTCAGGATCAGCATTAGTGTCAGGTCTTAGATGATAATGGGACATGGTAAGCAAAAGAATGAAAAGTTTAGTCAAGGCTATGCTAAAGCAAAAAACACAAAATTTCATTAAACTGCAGGCTAATTATACCCAGGTAAATTGGACAGACCACATGAAAGTATGTCTAATGCCAAAAATTACATGTGTTTGGGTGAAAGGTGTATTAGCCATGATGTCAAGCTGAATATAAGGCGCCATGTCTCTTCAACAGCATCAGAGAAGGTAACTGGCAGGGATCCAAGGATGAAGTAACCATTCAGACAGGCAGGCTAGGTGTACAGAATCCGCTGCCATTTCTATGAGGAATCACGTTAGAGCAGACGGTAAGCAGAACCCTCTGTGATATACACAAGCACTGCTCATGGCCTCACGTTTCATTGCTTAGGGTATTTGTTATGCTAAATTACATCCAAGCTCATTTTTCTGGTCGGGCCTACGGGTTTTACAGTGAGCTAAAATAATAATGCCAGGAGCTTCTAACAGAGAACTATTACCACTTTAGAGATGTCCCAAAGTTGAATATAAAAATTCCTATCATTGCAAAGTTTTCTGAGAGAAACTGAATCTAAATATTGAATCTTTTTGTAAATTAAAGTGCAAACCTGAAGTCCCAAAGCCTAAACTCAATATAGTTTGCCTTTGTGAGTTATCATTTAATCATAATATACCACCCTAACTAGCTGACTCCACCTGGCCTCATAGAGTAGAGGCAGTGTTCTTTAATCAGTGGAAGCCCTGGCTTGCTCACAGGAATCAATGCTGTCCTTTGGTAATTATTGCTGAATTATTTAACAATAAGTTTCTCTTGAGCATTACTATAAAGAATTTAAAGTACTGTGTACCAAGTCACAATATGTTTATAGCCCTGTCCTTACATCATTCAACTATATAAGCCAAGCTAATTCATTATTAGAAGTAGGTATAAATGTAGTTGGAATCAGTTTACACTATTCCTTTTTTTAAAATCTAGTGCTATGAACGTGAACTCAAATGGAAGACCCAACCCGTATTTCAATTATAATTAACCTGTTTGCCTTATATATGAAGAGTTAGCCTTTCACCAGTAGATCCATTTATTGTCTAAGAAAGTGGTACTGGAAATATTACTGTATTTTCTCAATCTGTAGGAAACTTACAATGTCATTAGTTTCTTCTCACTAGTCTCATTCTCATTCTAATTTGAAAGGCATGTCTTTTTCTGCCAGAATATGCCCCAAACCAGTACTGAGTTTAGGAGGAACAGCATCTCTCTGGAAAGCAGACTCATTCCACTGTGGGCAAGCATTTCCAATCTTATGTCACAGTGGCTGTACATAACTATTCTCATAAAATCCCATAGGATTATCTCAACTGCTTCTCAAAGAATTTGTTTTCTCAAGCAATTATTCTTGTGACAGGCTGTGACACACTAGTACAATGTGTGGGCATGTATTGAGTACCCATATTTCAAGCAAACCACAGTCTGAAATATATATTTCAATGAATAAGAACATCCATTGTGTTGGAAAGACAGAAGGCATAGATGGGTTTGGTTGGTTGGTTGGTTGGTTGGTTGGTTGGTTGGTTGGTTTTAATTAATTTGGGGAGGATGCTGCAGGGATGAGCAATGAAAATGGAGGGACTTGGAGGTTAGGGGGATTGGGTTAGTGATGTGAAATTCTCAAAGAATCAATAACAAATTGTGTTTTTTTTAATAAAAGGATCCATTATCATATTCAATATATAGAATGGCAAAGAAAATGTTGTGATACACTAAAGCTAATGTAGAGCCAAAAAGAGAAGGCCAGATGAGGCAGGTAGTACTTAATCCTGTGGCTAAGAAGTGTGAATACAAACAAGATTATTTCCTTTAACCTTTCATCCCATAGGGCTATAGCTAGAGTTTTCCTCCCTTGCCCACAGTCAGGACAAATCTTTGTCACCCGCCAGTCCCACAGCCACTGAGACCCAACCAAGTAAACACAACTGTATGGCCATGGCAGGCTTCTTCCTAACTGTTCTTATAGCTTAAATTAATCACTTCTATAAATCTATACCTTGCCATGTGGCTCGTGGCTTACTGGCCTCTTCACATGCTGCTTGTCATGGCGGCGGCTGGCTGGCAGTGTCTCCTCCCACCTTCCTGTTCTCTCAATTCTCCTCTCTGTTTGTCCCACCTATACTTCCTGCCTGGCCACTGGCCAATTAGTGTTTTATTTATTGACCAATCAGAGCATTTGACATACAGACCATACCACAGCACTTGCCCTTTTCTTTTTTTTTTTAAGGAAGGTTTTAACTTTTACACATCTCCAAAGCCAGCTTGGTATATTTGAAAATTTGGGCGTAGCTTCTCTTACTACTTCCTGCTGGAGAGGGGTGCTGTATCTTATGGGGTCACAAAGAAAATTTTAGGATTATGGAGTATTCTGTGAGGGTGTATCGTCTGAGCCAGTTGCCTTGAACCCGATCTGGATGTTGGATTATCTAGACCATGGTGTCATCAGAGAACTTTCAGGGGGTCTTGGCTGGTCAAACCTGATGTATCTTAATCTGGAACAAATCCATAGCCTCTGGCTTTCTGTGGAAACAAAAGCAGAGCCCAGAGCCTCCTTTCCAAAGCAACATATCCTTACATCCAAATTTTGAAGTCAAGGTACCTTTAAAATATACATTTTGGCATAACTCAACAGCTTTTGCAATCAAATGTTTTTCTTCAGTTATGAATATCAAAGAGAACATAATCCAGATTCTCTGTGTGGTAGCCACCTTTACTTGGCTTATTTTTTATATTACCTTGAGCCTATTGCTTTAAACTGCAGCCTTCTAAGCCTGAAATGGCCTGTGGCTGCTGGCTCTGCCCCCTTCAGCTTCCCAACATGGCAGTGGTACATTTTCTGCCAGCTCTGGGAGACATCAACTCTCAGAAATAGTGGGTCTATGCTTCTATCTAAGCAGCATGCAGCCCAGAAACCTCTTTTTATTTTGTACTAGCAAAGGCTAAATCCACCATGCAGCTTAATGTGCCACTTGCAGAGGACTCATTCCCACCATACTGCAGGTCGAGCACAACAGGAACCTGCCATAGTAGATAGTAGCTAAAACACACATGCTGCCTCTAACTTGAAAGAGACAACTAGGAACTGTTTATAGCTCTGTTTTAGAATCTTTTTACTCAGGTTTTAGGTGGAAACTCTTGCCAACATGTTGGGTGCCATTTGTAGCTAGAGTTTTCCTGCCTTGCCCACAGTCAGGACAAATCTGTCACCCACCAGTCCCACAGCCACTCAGACCCAACCAAGTAAACACAGAGACTTATATTGCTTACAAACTATATGGCCATGGCAGGCTTCTTCCTAACTGTTCTTATAGCTTAAATTAATCCATTTCCATAAATCTATACCTTGCCACGTGGCTTGTGGCTTACCAGCATCTTCATATGCTGCTTGTCATGGCGGCAGCTGGCAGTGACTCTCTCTGCCTTCCTGTTCTCTCGTTTCTCCTCTCTGTTAGTCCCGCCTATACTTCCTGCCTGGCCACTGGCCAATTAGTGTTTTATTTATTGACCAATCAGAGTATTTGACATACAGACCATCCCAGAGCATAGGGCTGTTTGAATCTGTCAATCTCCTTATACCTATCCAGACTTGTCACTATCAACTTCTATCCTGAATTTTATCAAATTTCACAGACCGCATAGAAATCAGCTGCCCTACAAGTAAAAATAGTATGTGCTATTCTACAGTGCCCCCATTGCCTCAAATTTACAGGATTATTGGGAGAGGGAGAATAGAACACGTTGCTAATCACAAAGTGAAGCAATTAAAAGCATCGTCTGAGGCCTCTTTGAGAAAAGTGAGGCATATATAGTCTCGTAGTCATTGAGAGACAGGCCAACAGTCAGAAAAATACTCCTTTTAGGTTAAAATGAAGCCAAGCATGGTGGTGCACACCTAGAATTCCAACACTTGAGAGGTGGAGGCAAGAAGATCAGGAGTTTAAGGTCAGTCATGGTTAAATGAGGCCATGTCTCAGGAAATGAGAATAAAAGCCTGTTCAATGGTATCTTGACAATTGTCACTTACCCACAGCAAGGATGGGGTCCCAGAGGATGAACTGGGGCTCCACAAGTGTCAGGAAATTCAATGGCCCAAGGAGGCAAGATTATAACTTTATAAGATAATGTTGACAATGGAAAGCCATATCTTTAGCTTTTACTTCTCAATATGTCATGAAATATTTGTTTCCTTTTGGCTGAGCAAACACACTTAGAATTCCCTTCTTCATTGCTAACACCTCCTCAGTTGCCTTTGTTATCTCCCCCTCACCTGTCAGACTTTATTGTTACATTTTGCCCCCTGAAGACTCTTCTTAGTGCTATCCTCCTCGTAGGTGTTTCTTCCCCTTGAATGATTTTAGACAATATTTATGTTGCTGATCTTCCAGGTTATACCCAAAGACTAGTCAATTTGTCTTGGCTACAGACTTGTAGACTGCTTGCCGTGCCCACTCATTCTAACACCACCAAGACAGTGCAATTTCTACCCAGAGAAATATGCTTTTCCTCCAATGTTTCCATTTGTGAACTGCACACAGCTCATACGATTTTCCAACCTCAAAACGATGATGACTCTTCTTTTTCCTTCATTCCCATACCCAACAACCAACCCATCTGTAGCTCTACCTGCCTCTATTTCAAGTGTACATCCTTTGTGGGATCAGTCTGACATTTACTATTGCTGTCCCTCTAGTCATATTGTTCATCTCTCCTTGGAACTTTTCATTAACGTCTGATGAACCAATGGAGAACCATATCACCCACGGGTCCTCTGCAGCACTTCTCTGAACTTCAGTCACTAGTTCCTGCATTTCCTAAGCTCACTATTGCTATTTCATTATAATCACAAGGCAACCACTTCCAAAACCCTGAACAATCTGGCATTGACCCACATCAGCAGCCTAATCGCCTTCCGTATTCACTACAGTCTGTCCTTCCTTTCTTTCTGCCCTTCAACAGACAAACAATTCCATTTCTAAGACTTTTGGTCTTGCTGATGCTTCTGTTAGGGATGCTGTTTCCCAGGGTTGCGTTTGTTTGTTACACAATCAATTGACACACGTTTCATCCCCACCTCCTCAAGAGAAACCTTTCCATACTGTATTCACGTGTATCATCATACACACTACTTCTCTCTCTCTCTCTCTCTCTCTCTCTCTCTCTCTCACACACACACACACACACACACACACACACACACACACACACACACACACAAGAAGTCTGGGCCATTGTAACCTATATGCAAAGGTCAAATGGTACCAGGAAACGAGTAAGTACTCATTAAATATTTCTGAACTTACAAATCTGGAGAAAACTGTCAAGCTGAAAAGTGTAGCTAAAATACATTAAAACACCACTCAAATCTTGAAAATATCTGTCAGATTTTATGTTCAAAACCAGTTTCAGTTCTGGTTTTTCTTTGTTCCCCATCTTATTTATCATCCAATTCCAGAGAAGTGATATGATTTACTTCAACAGTCTTTAAATAGCTACCTTGAAAGCCTAATTATATCTATACATTGGAAATTTTATTACATGTTTATATATACTATCATATTAAAAAATACCCATGCATTTTTGGCCCTTTCTGTCTGTAACAGCTAGCTTTGATAGTCAACTTGAGAAGATCGAGAATCACCCATGAGACAAGACTTTTGGCATACCTGTGAGGGCTTTTCTTGATTAGGTTAATTGAAATAGGAAGATTCACCCTAAATGTGGACAGTGGTCTAGATTTAGGAGGTCTTCTTTACCTTAAAGTCTTGCTGACTGAGTTCATTTAAAATGCTGCTGATGCCATCCTTTGCTGACATCAAAACACAAATTATTGTGCCTTCTGATATTTATTGAAGACCAGTGGATCTCCAGGAATCCTTCAAGATTTCAGCATCAGATTGGCACTTCTGAGACGTGTAGCCTTGTAGAATGAGCATATACCAAGTTCTCAACCTCTTCAGTATAAGGACAGCCATTGGTATGCTACCCAGACTGTATTTTATAAATCAATCTAAAAACATCACTTTTAATGTATTCATTCTATCAGTTCTGTTCCCTTGGGATTCCCTGACAAATGTCCTCCAGATCTTCTTTTCTAAAAATGATTCTTTGTTCTCTTGTTTCAAGCATCACTATATCCCACTCTTGCCTGCTATACTATTCCTAATTTCTAACATCTGGGAGCTATAGAAAATAAGAAAACAAGTGATACATGATTGTAATCCCATCACTCAGGAGGCAAAGGCAAAAGGGTCTCAAATTCAAAGCCAGTCTGGATAATGTAGTGAGTTCCAGTTGGCCTGGACCATGTATCAAGACCTTGTTTCATGTGCAATGACAAAAGAGAACAAATGTGAAAGGAATTTTATTAATTGTTATGCACCCACATCAGTGCATTCCCCACCTCAGCACAGAAGGTTAAGAGTTACACTCGCACCATATACTTTTTTCTCCAGCTCCTGACCACATTCTCTTCACTGGGCTTCACAGATGTACCCAGACACCTTGAAGAGCTAATACTACATTACAATTTAAAATTACACTCCATAAAATTTGTTTTTCATTTTTAGAGGAATGGGAGAATGCTGACTTTTCTAATGACAAAAAAGAAATAGTATATGGAACCAAGATCACTTCTTTCATTCTTATCCATTTGTTAAGTGAAATATGCTATTTAGAAATGGTGTAACACCTTTTATTCCTCCTTTTCTGTAGTTCTTGCTTGCTTTCCTTTCACATTTCTTTTTGAAAATGTATGAGCATGTATATTTCTTGGGTGCCAGTGAGATATGTCAACAAGTTAGGATGCTTGCCACCAAGGCTGAGGACCTGAGTTTGACCCCTGGGATTCACTAGGTGGAAGGAGAAGATTGAATCCCTGTATCTGTCTTTGGAACACTACACGTGCATCATGGCATGTGTATATAAATAAGTAAAAAAAGTGTAATGAATTTTTAAGGAACACTAGGTAAGAAGTATGTAAATGATTCAGATTTAGATACGACTGGGTCTTTATGAAGATTACTCCTGAATAAACAATAGACTATAGGTCACTGAAGATCAGAGACAATGCAGACTGTGTAGCTCCTGATTCTGGCAGAGAGCCACTGCCAGCAGTTTGCAAAAATGAGAACGAGAATTTTAAAGAGGCAATGGCACTCCCTGTGCTCAACACAGTGGTGTCAAAATAGTCAAGATGTAGAAACAACCTCAGTGTCTAGAAACAAATGAACAGATACAGAAAGAAAGAGTGGCATGCAGACATACAATAGACTCCTACACACACTTCAGAAGGAAGGGTGTGCCGTGATAGGGAACAACATGCAAGAATTTTGAGGACAAGAAGCTTAGCCAGCTATAATACACAAATATTGCCTGATTCCTCTTACACAAAGAAGAATCCAAAATAATCTCAGGAAATCAGTGGAAAAAGCTGATTTCCAGGGGCTGGGGAGGGATAGGAAGGAGGAGTTTTTCATTAACAGGTGCAAGTTTTTCTGTACATGATAATGTGCATGAGAGAACTACTGTGTTTATAGCCAGTCCTTTGCATTAATGCAGTAAGCATAAAATTACTAAGAGGCCATGTCTCATGTTGCATGATTTTACCACAATAAACTCTAGGGTTTTATATATATATTTGGTTTAGCCTATGTATCAGCACTGAGGGGGCTTTTAGTTTATTCTTTTCCTTTTCGTTTAAGGGCACCATCTACTTTGGCAGAAGAGTGTGGCCGATTTACATTTTTCTAGTTATGTAAGATGTTATGCGTGGAAACTTGCCTTAAAAGCTTTATTTCACTTCGGTGATATTTTAGCTTCTTTCTCAACGACGGTGCCTTGGGCAATTGCTACTTGGTTATCTTGTCTTATCCAAAACTCTGGCTCATGCTTTGCTACTTTGTCCAGGAGGTGAACATCCACCACAGTTTGTAGCCCACATGCTGGTACCCTTGGACTTGCTGTACATTGAGAGCTAACCCTAAGCTGTGTTTTCTGTTTTGGTAACTCCATGCTCAAAAGACACTTTAGGCCTATTTGGTATGTCTAGTATACAGTTGGGAAGAGCTAGATCAATACCCAGGAAAATTTCACAAGAGAGGAGCCTGGAGAATACAAACAGGTGGGCAGAATGCAGTCTCCTGTGAAAGAAAACCAAAAAAAAAAAAAAAATTGACCCTAGAAAGCATGAGACTAGAGATACACGGTGTAGAAGGGTTAGATGGATGACACTGATGAGTAGTCCCTGAATCAGGCAAAAGTTTTAATATGCCTCTATTCCCAGAACAGATGACAGTGAAGGAAAGTCCTAAAGGGATTCAACTGTTCAGTCGTATTTTAATGTACTTACTACTTATACCTAATTACTGTGCAGAAAAGTTCTACATGTTGATAAGCATCAAAAGTGGGGTGGAGTGCATTTTAACTGGCTAGCACAGTAAACCTGCCTGTGTCACTCCTGCGGCTTCCATGTCCATATCTATAAACAGACTCACATGCTAACTGCATCACAGAGAAAAATCTGAGATCACTTCAAACCACAGGAGGAATTCTTGGTTAGAGATGAAGAACTTCTCTAGGATAATCTAGATTATAGTAGCAATTGCAAAAGCATTTAAGTACGTGGAGGAAATTGTTGGACCAAAAAAAAAAGGGGGGGGGGGAAGGGGTGGTGACTTCAGATTTAGTTCAAGTTTGCAAGCGGTAGAAACTGTTAGTCATTTTAGGTACTGAGCTTTACAAACACCAAGTCTTTGTCCTTCTATTTGCTTCCACATATATAGGTATAAAGGAAAGGGTTACAGTAATCCATTCCAATGTCATACACAATAATAGAGATTTTTAATAGAAAACTCTTCATTTTGTTTTAATTAAAAATAGATTTTATTTCATATAATGTATTCTGATTATGGCCTCCTCTCCAGATTCCTCTCAGCTCCTCCTGAGTCACACAAATCCACACCCTTTCTTGATCTCTCTGTTTTCTTTTGGGTTTTTCTTAAAATAGATTCTTTTTCTCAGATGATATAACCTGTTTACAGTTTTACCTCCCTCTGTTCCTTCCAGTTCCTCCTCTCCTCCCCTCTCGTCTGGATCCATTCCCTATCTGTCTCTCATTAGAAAATAAACAGGCTTCTAAGGGATAATAATATAATATAATATAATTAAAATAACATAAGATAAAACAAAAACTAATATACTGGAATAGGACAAAACAAACTATAGGAAAGAAACTCAAGAAAAGGCTCAAAAAACAGATATAGACACAGGTATTCACTTGTTTGCACACTCAGGAAGCCTATAACAAACTAAAACACTAAGCTGGTAGCTATAAGAAGCCATAAGGCAAAGGACCTGTAGGACACAAAGAGAAGAAAAAAATTAAAATATATTTAAATTAAATAAAAACAAAAATAAAAAATAAGATTAAGAACAAAATACCCTGACATGACATAATGAGACAAAGAACCTCCAAAGACGCCACTGAGTTCATTTTCTTTTGACAACTGAGTTCATTTTCTTTTGACAATCTCCTGCTGAGCACAGAGCCTACCTTTCACAGTGGTTTGTTTTCCCAGTGAGAGTCCCTTGGAGGAAAATAAGTTTCCATTTGCAAGTGGTTATCAATTAGACGTAGCTTCTGGGTCAGAGATGGGGCATATGTCCACTTTTCCTTTCAGTCCTAGGACCCCATCTGGTGAAGACTCCATTCAGACTCTGAACATACTGTCTCAGTCTCTGAGTTCATGTGTGCATTGATCCTGTTGATAAAGAGGGCTCTGTTTTCTTGGTGTCCTCCATCCTGTCTGACCCTTATACTCTTTCTACTGTCTCTTCTGCAGGGTTACCTGAGTTCTGAGGGGAGGGATTTAATGGAGACATCACCATTAGGGCTTAGTGTTCTAAGGTCTCTCCTTCCCTACGCAATGACTGCCTGTGAGTCTTTGTATTTGTTCCTAGCTACTGTAGGAGGAAGCTACTCTGATGATGGCTGAGTATGATAAATGAGTATAGCAGAATGTCATTAGGAGTCATTTTTATTTCTATATTCTTTTAGTAGAAGAGTAAAATTTGGTTTTACTGTAGGTCCTTGGGCTATCTAGTGTTGGGTTTTTGGTCACCAAAGCAGTGTCAGGAATGAGTTCAATCTCATGGAGTGGGACTTCAGTCAAACAAGATACTGGCTGGTTACTCCTACAATCTTTGTGCCACCATGGCACTGACGTATCTTGAAGGGAGATCACCACTATAGATCAAAGGGTTGGTGTTTATGTTTCTCTTTGGTAACATGCAGAGTACCTTCCTGTACCAAAGATCTAGAACATAAAAGTAAAAGCTCTCTGTAGGCACCAGCTCTACTTCTCCGTGATCAGTGAGATGTGTGTGTATTGTCTTTAGCAATGGGGCCTTGCTGTCAGTTTGTGGAGAGCAATCCACTGTCTTGTAAATACCCTGGGTTGTTTGAGGATTCCCATAGGACTGCTTTGACCAGCAACACAATTAGATAGAGCCCATTTCCAGTACAGAAGCTTCATTTGATGACAAGAGATGTCTAGTTGTTGTTATTTTAATCTCAGAAACCAAAATATTTCAAGTGGAAAAAAATTAAGAAATCATAAGCAAGCCAGGCTCATGTTGTTATCCCAGCACTCTGTGATGCTGATGCAAGGGGATTTCTGTGAATTTAAGGCCAGTTTGAGCTATATAGGAAATTCAAGGCCATCCTGTGTTACATGGGAATAAACTGTCTCTAGCCCTCTCCCAAATAAAAAACAAAGATAGCTGAGGAGGAGAGAAAGTAGGAAAAATAACAAAATAAACTGCAGTTTATCCTTGCTTCCCTGTTGCATTATCTTAATACAAAGGAAGCTTGTTTCTTAAAGCTCTTTATCGTAAACTGTGCTCATTCTTTCTAATCATTCCTATCTTACAGAAGCTACTATTCATTTTTTAAGAAACACAAAATTATATATTCAAATAACACTGAGTTTTTCCACAAGTATACAATTCTACTAACCCCAGACCATAATGAAAGAACTATCTTAGCTTTCGTGTTATAGTAAATGCTGGGGTAGGAGAGATGGCTCAGTCATTAAGAGCACTGGTTGTTCTTCCAGAGGTCCTGAGTTCTATTGCAGAGCCATGAGTCCCATATAGTAGTTCACAACTGTCTATAGTTGCAGTCCCATAGGATCCTATGTCTTCTTCTGTTGTGCATATGTACATGCAGACAAAACATCTGTGTACATGAAATACATAAATATGTAAATGCCTATAACACAGCAGTCTCTCAGTTCTTATTAGCTTTAATCCTAATGGTCTTAAATGTAGTCGCATGTATACTGGAAGCATGCTTTAGTTTTATATTCTTTAGAATATTAGCTTATATATAATTACTGAAAATTACATTTTAAAAAATCTACTGTACATTAGCTAAACTGATGTTGGATGATATATATGTTTATTTGGTATGACAATATGATTATTATAAAATATGTTGTTTTGCTAATATGACTAAACTGGCAAAATTTATAAGATGCTGACTACAGAACTCATCCTGACTTGATCTTGTCAATAAAGCTTCCACTTTGTGACTCTAATGATATTAGGCATCTGGAGCAGTGGACATCATTTTCTCCACCTACTCTGGAGAACAAATTGCTTTCTTCTGTACTGTAAGTGAATGATATCCCTAGCTTGCTTAAAAGAACTCCCCACAAGGTTGCTGGGGTCTGGTCCAGACCAGTCATGTGTGGTAGGACAACCTTGTGTGCCTGCTAGCCATAGCAAGAAATACAACATAAGGTAGCAAACACACATTCCCTTCTGAGTAGGCATGAAACTAGTGATACATCCTCTTTGTCCCACACAATGTAAAATATAGCAAATTCACATGGTTTAGTGAGCTTTAGAGACCAGGACACATGTGTATATACTTAAAAGCAACAAGTGGAAACACTGAGAACTTATCCTCTTGAAAACTATGTATTTCTTTTCTATTGTCTCTTCCCAAGTACAAAAGTAACCAAACTAGAAGCTACATAAATCAAGTCCTATCTATGTGCTGTGCTTAATTCTCAAGGAAGAAGCCAATGACCTGCTTGGATTGATCTTGGGAGAATCAACAGGACTGGAATCTGAAGAACACAGAAGGACAGAACTACCAAGGAGAACATCAAGCTTCTGATACATTTTGCTGCCATGAAGACTGTTGTAAAATATAGTTGCTTTAAGGAGGGGGCTGTGAAGACAATTTTTCCAGTTCTGTCAAATCCTTTAAACTACCACTTATCAACTCAAATATATTTGGATATGAGCTGCCTCAAAGGAGATTCAGAGGCATTTGGTTGAACATCGACACTAAGGCAAACATATTATAAAGGCTAGGGAAAAGGTTTGGATATAAACTCACTCTGCACTAGACCTAGATCTTTTCAATAGCATTGTTCAACTATAATCAAATTTATAGGAATTAGATGGGACTTGAGAGCCTAGAAGGCAGGCTTTCCTTCTAGTATGGTACCATCTAGTATCTCTCTCCAGTTGGAACTAGCATGTAAATCAAAACTAAGTTGGCTTATGTGATGTAATTATTTATCAATACACCAATGAAAGATTCCCTGCAAAATGACTTGATTAGCTCATTTCACCCTTCTGTCACAGCTGACAGATCTTATTCTAAATGTGGTGGCTCTTCTCCATCATGAGTAAAGTAGTAACTGGAAAGCCCCCACATAAAGATGAAGAATAAATAGCTAACTCAGGTATGAGAGAGAGAAAACTGTTCTGGCTCCATTGCCAGAGTAAACAAGGATAGTATTTGTTCACTTTCTGTATATAAAGAGAAATCACAAGTTTATGGGAAGGCCTTAATGGCCTGGAATAGTCTACTTGATCTATGGCGTGGAATCTAGTACTGCAGACTTTGTATAAATTCCATGAGAGATTACAAATAAAGAAAATATATGACTATAAAGTAAAAATAACATATGGAGGTACCTGAGAGATATAGATGAATTTCTAAATGGTCTTACTAAATAAAAAATAAGGAGCCAAATATAGGGGTGAAAGCCTTAGAGAGATCAGGGAAATAGGGAAAGCCACCAGCCAACCTTACCTCACCAACTCTGCAGCTTCCAAATGAGAGTTACTTCCTGTCTACCCATGCCTTTGTTGTCTTGCTGTTCTGCCCTCTCATTTGCTCTCTTAGCCCAGCTACCTCACTTCCTCTTCCTACACAGCTCTGTTACTTTCTGTCTGTCTGTAAAGACCTCCAGGATTCTATGGTTGGTACTGGGATTAAAGGCATGTGTCACTACACTTGGCTCTGTTCCCTAGTGTGGCCTTGAACACACAGAGATCCTGCCTGCTAAGTGATAGGATTAAGGGTGTGTGCTACCACTGCCTGACTTCTTTGTTTACTTATAATGGTTTTCTTTTTCCTCTGATTCTCCAGGCAAGCTTTATTTATCAAAGCACAAATAAAATATCACCACATTTCAGCACAAACAAAATATCACCACATTTCCCCTTTTTTTGTCTAATAAAAAATTTTTAAAATTTAAAAAGTTATAACTAATATAAGAAAAACTATATACAATAAGTACAATAACTATATACAATATATACAAGCAATAAATACATCAACAATGTCTAGTCCATTTGCCTTTGACAAATTCAGAGAACCTATTCCATTATCTATCCTATTTTTATGAGTCTAAAGTTTCGTATATAATTTATCTTTTATCATAACCAAGGAAAATTATAATTGTAACTATCTAGTCTTTAACTACATCAAAGACCCAGAAGGATATAATATTACCTAAGTAAACAGGAAATGCATTGTAAGGAATTTCCAAAATTCTGGAAATGACAGAGACAGCTGGCTGCCTGGACAGTCATCCAAAGTTCTTCTGCAATGTTGAGGCATCCATTCTTCAGCCTACAGGCCTTGAGTCTCTCAGTAGCTTCTTCCTGTGTCCTATAGAATGTCTGACAGTCTTCTCTGTGAAGCAGGTACCTGAAGGACCATCTATTCTTGTAAAGTTCAGTGGTCACCTTCCTATGGGTCCTGCATGTCCAATTTATATAACATGTTGTCAACAGTCAAGGCAAGAGCAGTTTCTTGCCCAAATGACTAGTTCTTTCAAGAAGAAGAGAAACTCCAAGAGCAACCCCAATGTGGGTCCATGAGGAATTGTATTAAAGGGTCACAGCATTAGGAAGGTTGAGAACCACAGGTCTAAGATATAGTAGCTTTATCCAATTTTAGCAAATGTTATACTTCAATATATGGACTGTCAGTAAGTAATACTATAGAAATTATTCTTCTATGTAACAAAATAATATTTATCATTAATTTATATGGAAAAAAATTGGGAAGCATAAATTACCCATCTTAATAAAAAGACTCAAAAGTACTGCATAAGTTTAAAGGAACTCAGTCTAAATATACATTGATAAAATGAAGAATTTTCAAAATAAAGGGATCAAGACCCTACATACCACTCTGAATTTCATGAGTCACACCTCCACTATCATCAGTTCTAGTCTTTCAATCTGGATCAATCTGGATCTATCTACTTCCTACTTTAGAGCAATGAAACAGTTAATAAATTTGATTGTCAAAATTGTCTGTGCATGTGTATATAAATGCATATGTATTCATTCGTGTGTGTGTGTGTGTGTGTGTGTGTGTGTATCAGTGTCCTCTTTTTGTTAGTTGGTTATTTATTAAAGTTATATATTCATTGAATTTTTTGTTGTATGATCACTATCTCATTTGACATTTTCATGTGTACTCTAAACTGAAACATTCCTCACATAGTACAGATTTTTTTTCTTTTATCAAATTACTCAAAACATAGAGACTAAACAATAGCTAATAATAAAAATTATAAAAGGCTAGAATTGAATAAATCTAAGATATTTTCAACTTTTTAATATGTTTTGTCAATTCTTTGTAGAGTTCATACATGTATGAAGTATATTTTCATCATAACCACACTTTCCTACCTCCCTCCAATGTTCCCATGAGTCCACCAACCCATCTTTCTCCCAACTTCATGTTCTCTTTTATCATCATCATCATCATCATCATCATTATCATCATCATCACTATCATCATTGTCATCACCATCATCTTCATTATCATCATCACTATTATCATTGTCATCATCATCATCATCATCGTCATTGCAAGCCCAATTAGTGCTGACCATATGTATGTGGCTATGGGCCATCCACTGGGCAACCTACCAGCACTCACATCCTCAAAGAAAAATTACTCTTCTTCCCTCATCAACCATTAACTTCTGATACCTCTTCTTGAAGGAGTGGGGCCTCAGGAGCCACTCCTCATCCACACCTGTAATTTTGTCTGTCTTGACGTTGTGAAGGTGGTGGATTTGCTGTGAGTTAATGTATTTAACAGCCATGTCATGTCTAGGAGACAGTATTTCATGGCTCTCTTCTCCACCCTCCCACTCTTGTTTTTTCTCACTACTCCCTCTTCTGAGATGTTGCTTCCTCCTCTTTGGACAGGGTGAAGTTGATAAACATGATACCTCTATGGCTGAGCACTCACAGTCATTTATTCTCAGCACTTTGACCAGTAATGAGTCTCTACGTTAACCACTACCTACAGCAAAGAGAAGCTTCTCTGGACAAAGCAGTGAGTATAGGTATAAACATAAATACTTAGAAGGCAACGTGACAACATGAGCATTTAGTGAAACAACCAGTTCCCCCAGGGCCTATTATGTCCCCAGTCAGTATAGTAGAACACAGGTGACATGAAATAACAAGGGGGAGATACGAAATGTTAAATTATGAATTTATATTTTAAAATAACCATTAACATCTTGAGTGTCATATGTGGCCTTCTCTATGAAGTAAATTTCATGAAGGATAAACTAATTTTCCCATTGATTTTAAACCCATCAATAAATTCATAAGAATTCAGGAACTTTAACCTAGCTTAATAGATCAAATGGGACCAAAAATATTAAAATTTTTATATTGAATACTTAGGAAGTCAAATATAAATGGAAAACCATTTTATGTCAGGAAATTTTCCTAAGCAAAAAAAATACCTCATGAAATGACAAAAAAATTAAAATGTCTCCAGCACAATGTAAGATAGTAAGGCTTTAAAGCGGATGCTTAATTCTGGAAAGCACATCAAGTTGTCTTTTTCTCAGTGCTTAACCAGTGAAGTAATTTTTACTTTCTGTACATTGTACTGTTAACGATGCATACACCATTCTGAAATAAATTATTTCTGCATGGAAACAGTTGTCAATCCACTAGTTGATGAGCAGGCAGACATAGAAGCTTTCCATATTTAGTGTTTCCAAGGAAACCCTTCTCTCAGGATACACACATTCAACATATGAGCTTGAAGGGATTGTATTTTCTGTGTGTGCTTGTGAGAGGAAAGTAAAGGAGAAATATAAATGTGAAGCTCTGAATGAAGCATCAGGTCCATGACAATGAAGAATATTGAGAGAATCACTTACCTGTATTGATTTGATTAAACACAAGCAAGATGGTGTTTGAAAGAGGAAAAAAGAGAAAGCTGGAAAAAAATAAGCATGCTCCAGGGAACTTGGTTGGTGAAATATTTCAAGAAGGAATGCCATGGTAAACATTACTAGAATGTCAATGCAAGAGGTGTGAGACAAGAAAACAAAATAACAGAAAAGCAGGTGGAATCAAAGAAAAACAGACAATGGACTTTAGCAAATGCAAACCTGAAAATATGAACTAATCAATATTTATTTATATTAATGTTCTAGGGCAATGTAGTCAATTTTCAAAACCAATGATGCACACAGCTACAGAAGTCATGAATCCATCAAATCTGTGACTGAAACATCTACCTTCTTTTGTGTGCTTAGAAAGCATTCAGTATTATTCTTCATTTGTAAAAACGTGTGTGCTTCCAAAATGCTAAGACATGCAAAAGAATGGCAATATCTATGAGGGCAGGTTTCTTAGGTTTACTGTGATTTTATTTGTTTAATACTAATGCCTAACACTGTACAGTTTTAATACTTTTAATGTTCATTGAATATTTAAGAATATACAAACAGGTGCACCAGTTTTTTTTTAAATATTTCTTACTGCTTCTGATCCACAAGAGACCCCTCCATAGTAAATGACTAACCCTTCTAACTTCTACATTGCTGAGGCAGTGTGCTAGCAACTTAATGCTCTGCCAGTGATAGTGTACTTTCATCTAATTTTGCATGCTTTACAAGAATATCACAGGTTAAGGGAATTAATTATGGTGAGGATATTTCCTTTCAGTCATATATAAAACTTAATTTTTATTGAAACAATTTACACATAATGTATTTTTTCAGGTTTTTCCCTGCCCCAATTTCTCTAAGATGCTCCCAACTCTCTCTCTCTTTCGCTCTCTCTCTTCCTCTCTCTCAGAAAATCAAACAGACAAAAAATAACAAGAAAACACACAAAAAATAATAAATTCACAGAAACCAACATATACAAGCAAAGACCAATAAGACAAATAATGCCCAAACAAAACAAAATAAGACAAAATGTCTGAAAATACCATTGAGTTTATTTAATGCTGGCTAACTACTCTTGAAAATGATGCCTGAAGTGTGATTCAGACACCAACTTAAACATCATTGAAGAAAATTAACTTGTTCTTACAGTTAACAGTACTAAAGCTAAAGAACTTCTTAGTTGGGCAGAAGCTTGTGTCCAATTCCCCTTCTTAGTGCAGGTACTCCATCTAGTTCTAAAACATGCAGTTCTTGTGCTTGCTGATAAAGCCTCTGTGAGTTCATATATACATCAGTCCTGTTGTGTCTGGAAGACGCCCTTTTCTTAGAGTCATCCATTACTTCTGGCTCTTACAATCTTTCCACCTCCTCTTCCACATAGATCCCTGAGACTGGAGGGGATGGGTTTGATAAAGACATCCCATTTGGAATTGAGGGCTCCAAAGTCTCTCACTCTCTATACATTGCCCAATTTGTGGGTCGCTTTGTTAGATCCCATCTGCTGAAATAAAAAAGAAGCTTTCCCTGTGATGGCATAATGAGGCACCAATATATGGTACAGCTGGATATCATTAAGAATCATTTTATTGCTATATTCCTTTAGCAGACTATTTTGTTTTCCCCTATTCCCATGGCCTTTCTAGTCTCAGGTTCTTGACCACAATCGCAGTATCACATATGGATTCTATCTCATGGAGAGGGACTTAGATGCAGTCAGAAGTTGGTTGGTTACTCCCTTAAGGTTTGTGTCACTATTTATTGCGCTGGTATATCTTGCAGACAGATTGCTGTTGTAAATCACAGGTTTGAACTCAAGTTCATGACTACCTTTCTTCTCTAGTATTCCAGTAAATGAACACCACTAGTCAGTAGCAGTGAAGCTTATAGTTAGGCAACAACTGGACCTCTCCATACTCAATGATAGATGTAAGTGTTATCTTCAGCAGTAGGGCCTTATCATCAGGTTGTGGAGAGCAGCCAATAGCTGTGACAGTATCCTAAGATGTTTGAAGTTTTTCATGGGGCCCCATTGGCCAAAGACTCAACAAAACATAACGCATTTCTGACACTGGAGGCTTTACTTAGTATTGTAAGCGCATTATATCCCCTATTATTTGGTAACTCCACTTAAATTCCTTTCATATATGTATATACTTTATAATGCTTCTACAGTAGTAGATTTCCATATAGTTTTTCAAATAGTCTCTAGTATTAGTTGTCCCTCCCCATAATCTCTCCTTTACCCTTCTCAACCACTTCCTCAACATTTAATTCTATTCTAGTTTCCCTTTGGTGTCTCCATAACAACACATTCTATTTCTTCTTCCTTGGATTGATTCTTTCTTCTACCCTGGTCCCTTACCAAGAACCTGAACTCTGGTTATTTTTATTGTAGCACACATATTTGAAGGCTTAAAAGTTAACATCCACATTTAAGAGAAAACATATTATTTGTCTTTTTGTTTCTGGCCTACTTCACTTAAGTTGATTTTTTTCTAGTTCCATATATTTACCCACAAATTTAATAATTTCTCTTTTCTTAACAGTTGAATAATATTCCATTGTATTAATTATATACCACATTTTCATTATCCATTCATCATTTAGGCTCTTTACCATTTCTGGCAATAAATATGTGTAAGCAAGTATCTCTGTAGGAGGATGTAGAGTCCTTTGGGTATATGTCTAAGAGTGGTATAGCTATATCACGAGGTAGATCTATTCCCATATTCCTGAGGAGCCACCACATTGATTTCTATAGTAACTATGCAATATTGCCCCTCCCCAGCTATAGATAATTACCCCATATCCATCATGTGTTGTCATTTGTTTTCTTGACCTTGACAATTTTGACTGGTATAAGATGAATTCTAAAAGTCATTTTAATTTGTGTTTCCCTGAGGGCTTATGATATTGAACATTTCTTTAAGTCTTCCTCAGCCATGTGCATTTCATCTTTCGAGAACTCTGCTTTGTTCAGTACTCCAGTTTTTGATTGAGTTTTTCCTTGATTTTGATTTTTTTTTAGTTCTTTATATATTTTAGATAGTAACGCTCTGTCAGAGGTGTGACTGGTAAGGATATTTTCCTGTTCTGTAGGCTGCTGCATTGCCCAAACAATGGTGTCTTTTGTTATACAGAAGCTTTTTAGCTTCATGAGGTATCATATTGGTCTTAGTGCCTATGCTACCAGTGTCCTAGTAGAGCATCCTTTCCTGTGCCAGGGAGTTCAATCCTATTATTCACATTATTGCCTATAAGATTCAGAATATCTAGTCTTGTGTTGAGGTCCTTGACCCACTTGGAGTTGAGTTTTGTGCAGGGTGATAGATATGGATCTATTTGTATTCTTGAAATTCAGTTTCTTGATTTCTGTTCTGATCCATTTTTCATTTAGTAGTGAGTTGTTCAGTTTCCACCAGTTTGTAAGCTTTCTGTCCTTAGCTATTGTTGATATCCAGCTATAATCTATGATAGTCAGATAGGATACAAGGCATTACTTCAATTTTCTTATTTCTGTTGAGACTTGCTTTGGTACAAGTATATGGGCCAATTTTGGAGAAATTCCAAGTGTTGCTAAAAAAAGTACATTCTTTTGTGTTTAAGTTAAATCTATAATTTGAATTATGATGTTATTTAAGTCTATTTAGCATGTCTCTGTATAGTGTGGATGACCTGTCTATTGGCAAGAGTAGGGCATTGGAGTCACCCACTGTTACTGTGTGAAGGTCAATATATGACTTTAGCTATAGTAGTGTGTTTTTTATGAATTTGAATACCCCTGTGTTTGGTGCATAGATGTTTACTATTACAATATCTTCATGATAGAGTTCTCCTTTTATGGGTATATAGTGTTTTTCCCTATCTTTTCTGGTTAGATTTTGTTTGAAGTCTATTTTGTAGATAGAAATTATTCAAGTTTGGTATGATTGTGGAATTTTTTTCTCTATCAATTATGATTGATAGCTTTGCTCAGTGTAGTAGCCTGGGCTAGAATCTGAGGTCATTTAGCATCTGTAAAACTTATGTATATACCCTACTGGCTTCCAGTGTCTCCATTGAGAAACATGTGTTATTTAAATGGGCCTAGCTTCATATGTCATGGGATTTTTTCCCCTTGAAACCTTTAATATCCTTTCTTTGTCTATAATTTACTGTTTGATTGTGTGTCGTAGGGAATTTCTTTTCTCATCCTATCTATTTGGTGTTCTATGTGCTTCTTGTACCTTGATAGGCACCTCCTTCTTTAGGTTGGTGAGATTTTCTTCTACGATTTTTAAAATATTCTTTGTACTTTTCTCCTGGGTTTCTTTTCTTTCTTACATTCCTATTATTTGTAGATTTGGTCTTTGTATAGTGCCAGATTTTGTGGATGTTTTATGTTTGCATTTTATTTTATACTTAATATTTCATTTGACTGAGGTATCCATTTCTTCTACTTTGTCTCTTGTGCCTGAGAGTCTTTCTTGCATGTCTTGCAATCTGCTGGTGGGATTACCTCTGACACTTTTCTTTGACATCCTAAAATTTCCATTTTTAGTTTTATCTCAGTTTGAGTTTTCTTTGATGATTCTATTTCTTTATGAAATTCTACTTTTATTGTTTCATTATTTTATTCAGATGTTTGTGTTTTCGCAGACTTTTTTAAAGGGATTTATTCATGTTATCTTTGAGGTCCTTGAAGATATCCATAGTTGCTACTTTGAAGTCCTTGTCTTATGTTTCAACTACATTACCTTTTTTCATTACATTGTATTTCAATTACTTTACATTTTTTGTATTTTGGTTAGTTCCATTTCTTTTCTATTTTGGGATTCTGGAGGATGGGAAGGATATATCCATCTTACAACAGATTAATTATGATACGACTCACCTGCCCAAAAAAAGTCACATTTTAAATATTCATGCTTTAGTGATTTTTCATTCACTATTTTATAACCACCCTAACTGTCTAAGTATACAGTAATTTCATCACCCACAAGCATGTCTTCAACAATTATAAGACATCCCACAATCCTAGTGGCAAAAACCAATAAAATCTCTTTCAGAACACTATGTACATTATTAGAATTTACCAATTCTGGACATTTCATATCAATGCAATTATATTATATGTGACTACTTTCTCTTTTTTAATTTTATTTTTATAATTAATTTAACTTTATATATCAGCCATGGATTCCCCTGTCCTTCCTCCTCCTACCTCCCAGCCTTCCCCTCCAATCCACCCCCCATTCCCACCTCCTCCAAGACAAGGTCTCCCCTGGGGATTCAGCTCAGCCTAGTAGATTCAGTTAAGGCAGGTCCAGTCCCCTCCTCCCTACACCAAGGCTGAGCAAAGTGTCTCAGCAAAGGCGTTAGTTTCCAAAAAGCCAGCTCACGCACCAAGGACAGGTCCTGGTTCCACTGCCTGGGGGCCTCCTAAATAGTTCAAGCTAATCAACTATCTCACTTATCCAGAGGGCCTGATCCAGTTCCATGGGGGCTCCTCAGCTATTGGTTCATAGTTCATGTGTTTCCACTAGTTTGGCTAGTTGTCTCTGTGCTTTTTCCAATCATGGTCTATTCAATATCTCTTGCTCATATAATTCCTCCTCTCTCTCGCCGATTGGAATCCTGGAGCTCCACTTGGGGCTTGGCCATGGATCTCTGTATCTGCTTCCATCAGTCACTGGATGAGAGTGACTACTTTCTTAATTAAATTTTTTCATAAATAGATTTTGATTATGTTCCTTCTCCTACCTAATTGTATGTTCTCCCTCTCTCTCTCTCTCTCTCTCTCTCTCTCTCTCTCTCTCTCTCTCTCACACACACACACACACACACACACACATACACACACACACACACACACACACACACGTGCGCGCACACACACACACACACACACTCACATACACACACACAAAAATAACCGTGGAGTTCATTTTGTATTAACAAACTATTCCTGGATGTGAGACCAGCCCTGGAAGATGGTTGAAAAACTTCTTATAGCTAGCCTCCCTTTTGCTTACTGTGTTTAAGAGTTACTCACAGTGCAGCATATGTCAACTTATCATTTCATTTCATTGCTAAATAATATTAGATTGTATATGAGGGTTCTAGTTTTGTCATACCTTCATCAACATTTTTATGTTTGTAATTTAACAATTTTAATGCAAAATTGGTACTTTATCCTAGTATTTGTCCTTTTCTAAAGACTGAATTGTTAGATATGTTTTTCACACATATGTGGATGATTCATATTCTGTTGCAGATGTTGGAGATGTAGCATCAATATAATTACTTTGTTTATGTTAAATTTTTATTGTTGAATCACAAAATGGTTTTTGTACATCTTATGTATGAGACATTAACAGATATAACATTTCTAACTATCATCTGTCATTGTATGTGTGTTTTCACTGTATTGATGACAAATTTGAAGAGAATGAAACATTTAATTTTTATAAAGTCCAATTTTGTAACTTTTCTATAATAAAGCTACCAGTGTGGTAATATTTCTAATAGGTATGTGGGTAGTTGTCTGGTATGCCATTAAAGGTCAGATCAGCTCCTTTGGAAGAATGGATTTAATATACTTATGGTGTTGAGTTTCTTAACTATAGTAATGAGATTTGGATAGGAGAGGCAATTTCCAGAGGTAGAAGAAGGCCTTGGTGTACCAAATGTTTCAACTGTGGTACACCAGGTCATATAAGCAGAAACTGTACATAGGGTACTCCTAAAAGTAATACTCCTTCTAGAAATAACCCAAATGGGAGACCCCCACATTCTGGATTATGTAGAAGATGTGGCAAAGGCCAACATTGGACCAATAAACACAAGATATACGAAGCAACCCTTTACCAGCGGGAAATGCCTCAGGGGGCTTCTTGCAGGCCCCCAAATCAAATGTGGTCCAAATATTTACAGTCACTGTGGAGGAAATTCCTCTCCAGAATAATTAAATAACCCAGTGCATAATGTAAAGAACGACAAATACACTGGATGATAGAGCAGCTCTGATAGATGAATCAAAAGTTCCAAAGAACACAGTAAAATGAATATTTTGGCAGGCTTCCATAAATGAACAAATACCAAAGCTTAAAATGTGAATTAATGGCATTGTTCTGGATGGTTGGGTAGACACAGGTGCAGATGTCACTATAATTACATCAAAATCGTGGCAACCGAATTGGCCTCTTCAAGAGGTAGATGTCCAGTTTCTAGGGATTGGAACCCTGTCTCAGGTAAAACAGAGTTCGAGGGGCTGGAGAGATGGCTCAGAGGTTAAGAGCCCTGGCTGCTCTTCCAGAGGTCCTGAGTTCAATTCCCAGCACCCACATGGTGGCTTACAACCATCTGTAATGTGATCTGGTGCCCTCTCCTGGCCTGCAGGCAGAACACTGTGTACATAATAAAGAAATAAATCAAAAAAAAAAAAAAACAGAGTTCGAGATGTATTGAATGCATAGGGCCAGAAGGACAGAGAGGAAGGATAAAGTCATATGTGGCAAGTGTAGCAGTGAATCTTTGTGGCCAAGATCTGTTACTGCACCCAGATTAAAATGCCTAAAATCTCAGAAAGGAAATACAGACCAATGTATGTTTCTAGGAATAATATTATAACATACTATAAAATACAGTCACCAACAATTCAGGCTGTACATAAACAGAGCACAACTGTTGTTGAACTCTCAGAAGTACCAACAGCCCTACCTTTAAAATGACTAACTGATAAACCTGTCTGAGTTGGACAATGGCCTTTGACAAAAGAAAAGCTACAAGCTTTAGAATAGCTGGTTCAAGAGCAGTTAAATGCTCAACACATTGAAGAATTGGAATTTTCCTGTATTTGTTATTTTTAAAAAGTCTGGTAATTGGAGAATGCTGACAGATCTGAGAGCTATTAATAAAGTAATTCAGCCTATGAGATCCCTACAGCCTGGGATGTCCTTGCCCTCTCTGCTACCTAAAGAATGGCCTTTAATAGCTATTGACTTAAAAGACTGTTTCTTAACCATACCTTTACAAGAAAATGATAGAGAAAACTTGCCCTCACAGTACCTAATTATGACAATCCCCAGCCAGTCAAGAGATATCAATGGAGAGTCCTCCCACAGAGAATGTTAAACAGCCCTACCCTGTGTCAATATTTTGTGCAAAAACCTTTGGAGATAATTTGTATAAAATTTCCACAATCCATAATTTATCATTATATGGATGATATCTTATTAGCTGATCCAAAATTAGGTACCTTAGAAATTATGTTTGAAGAAGTAAAGAAAGTTTTGCCCCACTGGGGATTAAAAATTGTCCTAAAAAATATAAAGAGGAGATTCTATTAATTAGTTAGGATATAAGATAGAGCTACAAAAAAATTAGGCCCCAAAAGGTACAACTGGGCAAAGATCAATTGCAGTTCCTTAGTAATTTTCAAAAATTGTTAAGAAACATTTCCATTTTACAGGGTATCATTGAAATACCTAATGATGAACTAAAAAATTTGGCTAGTACACTAGAAGGGGAAAAGGACTTAAATAGTCCAAAAGAATTATCAGCTGAAACAGAGAAGGAATTGGCTCTAGTAAAAAAGACAATATGAGAAGCACATGTGGATCATATGAATCCAGAACTTAAATGCATTCTGGTCATACTCCCCAACAGACACTCCCCCACAGGGATTTTGATGCAAAGGAAAAGTGTTATATTTGAATGGATATTTCTACCACATAAACCAAATAAGAAGTTAAAGACTTATTTAGAAAAGCCCTTTGAATTGATTCAAAAAGGAAAATAAGACTTTGCCAGTTGACAGGAATAGACCCAGCAGAAATTATAGCACTTTTAACTAATGAGGAAATTTCTTCACTATGGAAAGATAATGAATACTGGCAGAGAGTCTACCATGACTTTGTGGGAGAGATTAACAACTGTTATCCCAAAAGCAAGAGAATAAAATTCATAAAGAAAAATGAATGGATCCTTTCTCACATTGTATGACAAAAGCCAATTTCTGGAGTCCCCACATTCTATACTAATACAAATAAATCAGGGAAAGCAGGATACAAATCAGGAGAATTAACAGGTATAGGATATTTAGGTAGATTATTGTATATACCAGTAAACTAATTTAATAAAAAAATCAGCCTTAGATAAATTGCACTGTTATGGATTCTTGTATATTGATTCAAATGTAAACTATTTTTATATTCCTATTTAAGATAATTTGTATATTGATACAAATACAGAACCATGTTTGTTGTAATGTACATATATTTCTACTCTTATTTGAAATGTGTGTATATTGATATAAATGTAAAATTATATTTTTCATACTGTATATATGTTCTCTGTTTAGGATATTTGATATATTGATACATATTTAGGATTATTGTCATATTACATATTGCACTATACATTCCTCCTTCTGCTTTAGCTATTTTGTGTATTGTCACAATTTTGAGGTCATTGTCCTTTTACCATACATTTGCTTACAGACTGTTTACCTTGTTGATGTGAAACCTTAGTCTTTAGGTTATTTAGGTAGATAAGCCTTACAGATTTATAATTACTATGCTAATCATCTCTATAGTTATGTTAGTTAGGCTGTCCGTATTTGCAGATATATAGGTCAGATGAATAGGTAGTCTTCAAGCACTTCATAGGCCTAGAGAATATGGCATTTAAATAACTTAGAATTCTGTTGACATGAGACATGATTGCTTCTGAAAGCACCAATTTGATCCCAAGAGAATGTTGGGCTTATAAGACATTTCCATTTGGAAATTTGTCTTCTTCTTGGCACAAAATGGCCTACTGGGCAAAGAACTGCCTTTGCCTCAACTGCTGACAGTATGAATACTGTTCCTTCAAAATGAGCGGGATACAAGGATAAGCAACTACTGAACTCTGCCAAGACAAGGTAAAATAGTCTTTCAAAATACCTGCTTCTGAAAATGGTCTGTCAAATACTGTAGGCCTGTATCCAATTTGAATACACCAACGATGCTGAGACACTTTAGATGACTGTCTAGGCTGCCAGCTGTTCTCTGTCTACTCTCACAAGACTCCCAAAAGTTGCTTGTGTCCTTCTCCCATTTCTCAGGTATTATTGTATTCCTTCTCAGGTCTTTGATGGGATTGAAGACTAACAGTTATAGTTACAATCTTCTTGTATTTTAGCTAGAACATATTAAGTATTAGATTCAGGTTCTTCAGGATAGGACATCTTTTTGAATGATCTCTGTATGTGCCATTTACTATGCTCCAGACATCTCTGGATTTTAGCATGTGTCCCTTGTTTGATGTTACTCTCATTGGTTGTAGTTCCATTTGTTTATGTCATTACCCTTTATTTCTCTTTGGTAATTGTATTATTAATACATTTAATATATACGTATTGTATATAGTTTTGTGTTAGGTTAGAACTTTCTTCCTTAGACAAAAGGGGAAGATGTAGGGGTAGTTGTCTGTGCTTCACCCCTGAAGGACCATCCCTAGTAGGTAGCAGGTAACTGCTAGGCACCTGCCCTCACCCAGGGTGTGTCCAAGATGGGGACCCCTTAAGATATGAAATATGTACATGCTCACTCTCTCTTGGCTACCTCATGATCCTGGATGCTGGATGCTGGACTACAAACCTAGTCAGTGTTCTCCAGAGAATTACATTAGACTGTGCCTCACCTCTCCTGGATCCCATAACTGACCCCTTTGCTTGCTGTAAGTTGTCCCAAAATAAATCTCTTTTAACTATCAGATAAACTATGTAGAATTGCCTCATTGGTTTACACTATAAATATGCAATAACTCAAAATCTCAAATATTCACTTATATTCTCATCTGGATTTTAAATCTTGAGCATTATTTGAGTTTCATTCAGTTTGAGTTATTGTTTATATTGTTTGAGGTAGAGGTTATAAATATATCCTTTTGCATGTCATATTCAGAGCTCCTAGCACCATTTGCTCAGCAGCTTTTCTAACTAAATTATCTTGGGATATTTGTAAAAAAGTCAATCGTCTATAATATAAGCATTTGTTTCGTGATGTCAGATTAAGGTCACTGACCTTATATGTCTATTTTTACACTGCTCCTTCACTTCCTTTAGCACTGTAGCTTTGTATTAAATTTTGGAAAGAGTGACTCTTCCAACTTTGTACTTTATCACAATGTGGAAATTCTATAGGTCACTTTCATAACTTTTTATTTTATTCAATTTTTATTTTCATGTGTGTATGTGTGTTGTGACGTGATATGTGGAAATCAGAGGACAACTTGTAGAGCCAGTTCTTTCCTTCTACCACGTGTGTTCAAAAGATCAAATTCAAACTAAAGTTGCTAGGCTTAGCAGCTCCTTCCTGAGTGTAGGACCTCACACAGCATCAGGTTCTTTCTGCCCACCTCCTGACTCTTTCTGTTATGAGAGGACATGGCATTTACTTATGTTCAGACATAAAAACCTGCCAATTAGGCATTTACCAGACATTGAATGCAGACACTTTGGTCTTGAACTTCTCAACCTCCAGCACTGTGAAAAACAAGATTCTTTTCTTCATAAATTATGCAGTCTCAGATAATCTGCTAAAGCAGCACAAGTAGATGAAACATGGAATATTTCTGTCCTGATAACATCAACTCTTTCAATTCATTATTCATAATTCTGTATTCAAATTCACATTCTGACATTTGGTATTAGTGAGAGCAAGACACAAAGAAAAGGCTTTTGTTAGCAATTGGGTATACATTTAAATACACTGTTAGATACCTATTTATTATTTACTTAAATCAGAGAACAAGATAAGAAGGAAGGAATAGTAGTAAATTGTGTGATGGAGAAGAGCTGTTCTATTCAGTATTATGAAGTCTGTTCACCTTTGAAGAACAGCATTTGACTTTGGTTATCAGATTCAAGGGAAAGACATTTGGAAATACAAATACAAAGAGACATTAAGTTTGAGTGATGGCACCCTACATGCTCAGCTCCACACCCATGTGTCACTTATGTCAATCAGTCCAAGGACAGGGTGTTTCTCCTGTCAACAACTGCAGGCTGTATAGCTCCACTTTTGTTTCCTAGATGTTTTCTGTGTCATGTCATAGTTCTTCATGCTGTAATCCACCCAGAAATGAGAGATTTAGGTCGAGAGCTAGTTCTGTGAGTGGCACCAGCTGTACAATCTTACTTTGTGTCCTTTCTCCCCACTCCCCAACTTTCCATAAGCTTTTTTGATTACTACAAATTACAGAGAGGGTCGAGCACAATGCAGGGGTATGCACAAACTAAAACTCTGCTCTAGAAGATCTTCTAATCACAACAATACAAGGAGTGAGAGGGAAGTCAGGAGTTAGATTGCTCTGAGTCCAGCAGCAGTTTGACCATATTTATAAACAATTTAAAAAATGATTCTTGTATATTTTTTCAAACCATTCTACCTAAATTAACCAAAGAAACACAGAAAGTTGTGTGTGTGTGCATATATGTGCATGGTGTGCATGTATGTACATGCATAAATGTTGTATGTATGTCACATATAGATCAATCCTCCAGAAAGTGGTTTGTGATATATATATACTCTTCTTTCAGCTATCCTAAATGATTCAATAAATATTTTTCTTTGGCTGGGGAGATGGACCAGTTGTGGAGTGCTTGCAATGTAAGCATGAGGACAGATCCACCAGAACCAGCAATGGGGAGGCAGTAGAAGGGGAATCCCTGGACTTTACTATCTCTGTTGTCTTGGCAAAATGATGGAACTCAGGAGTCAATGGGAAACTCTCTTTCAAAATATAAGGTGGAAGGTGCAGGAGAGGGTTCAATGAATAAGTACTTGCCACGTAAACCTCATGAGCTGAATTTGGATCCTTGGATCACATAAAGATGGACACAGTATCACATGCATCTGTAATCCTAGAATCATACTGTGGGGAGATGGAATGTGGAGACAAGATAATACTGGAAGCTTACAGGCCAAATAGCCTGTGTACACAGTGATAAGCAAGAGAGATCATGTCCCAAACAAAGAAGAAAGAATCAACATCTCTAACATTCACATGTGCATTGTAGCATGTGCATGCCTGTGCACATATACACAAGTGTGTACACACACACACACACACACACACACACATGCACACTAATAATAATAATAGTAAATTAATAAGGTAGAGAGCTACTGAGGAAGATATTGACCTCTAATTTCTAGTTTGCATGTCCATAGAAATATGCACACACACACACATACACACACACACATAGGCCTACATACATGCACACATAAACTCATATCAAAAACATAAAAACAATACTCTTTTTAAAGACCTATGAGTTTTAATTGGGGTTTATAACTTCTTGTTGAATTTCTGTGGGTTCAGAATGGTATGAAAGCCCCAAATAGGCATGGTACTGCACATGCATGCCGGTGTCTTGAGTCCACACTGGTATCTTGCCCCACTTGTTTCCATAGTTAACGAATGCTGAGTGTTTTAATGTTCTCTGACTGGCCTTACTCTGCTCTTCTCTAACCACCATTTGTGTGAACTGGTGAAATGCACACATAAGCAGCCGAGCCCATAATTACCAAAGTGCACACGCAGCTGGGCATTTAACAGAAGGCTAAAAGCTTCCTGTCCTTTACTGTAGTTCCTTTTCCAACCTTAAATTTATCCTCTAATATTCATGTGAGCTTAGGAAATACTTTTTAAAAAACCAAATAAATGGACGAGTTCTGAGATAATGACTTTCTAATAAAATAGAGAGCAAAATTAAAAGACAAGTATTGTTCTTCTCCTCTAGTTAATCTTTTTTCATTCTTCCAATATGCAGTTTAGTGTACCCAATTAAAGATTTTCCAGAATTAATCTTCTGGCTTTCCATTCCATGTTCATACTCAGTGGCATGCTGAACCCTTCAAACACCTTGTTTACGTCCATGATAGTGTTTATTACATGTGTATAAGATGATGCTCTGTGTGCTGATCTACTCCCCGGAGGTGATTCTTCCATTCAGTTCTCAGAGTCTAGAGTTTTCCCTACATTCCACGTGTTTTGTAGATGATGATTAGGAGCTGTACCCACTTGTAAATAGGAATTCCTTGTCATTTCACTGCTGTGTCTATTGTTCTTCTATTGCTTATTTTAAATCAGTATAGATCAGATTCTCACTTCAAATTACAATTTGATAGCAGCTAGAGTTATTATCTGGCCTTTTCAGAAGGACTGGGTTGGGTTTCCATTCATCTCTCAGCTTAAGGAATCTTCTGTATAGAAAATATTCAGTTTGAATTCAGAAAACTTTCAATTTTTAATTCAGCAACTCATTCAAATGGTATTAAAGAAATTTATCCTCATTTGATATGGATTAAATCAATCTATCATGGAGCAAGTTATCAACTTATTTAATGGGCTGAGGAAACTCCTCTTTCAAATTCCCTTTCTCTGTGAAGTCAGTGTTGGTCAGTTATGTGTGTTTGCCTGCTTGCCTGCTTGTTTTTTTGGGGTTGGCCTTTGTCTTACAAGCAAAACTTTGTATACCCAAACCACTATGAGCTATTAGCAATGAATCCTGGCATGGATATATTTTGCTGATATTTTTCTAACATCTGAGATCAATAGCCCTAAAGAGTGAGGTTGTATTAGGATGTAAGAAAATGATAAAAATGTTTTGTTGGGAACTGGTGGCACTAAGTTCCTTGGAGGGCAGACAAAAAAGTTCCTCATTAGATGTCCTCACAAAGCCAGAGGACAGAGAGACAAATGGACCTCAGATGTAAAATGATATGGAAATCCAATTTCTTTCAGAAAATCCATTCGGCATTAAGTAAAGACAAGAGGGACAATGACAAATTTCTCCAACTTTCAGATGTTGGATGTGATCTGAGCAGTGTTTTTTTTTGTTTTTGTTTTTGTTTTTGTTTTTGTTTTTTTTTTTGATAACCATGACAGAGGAGAGAAGACAACGTGGCCAGTTTTATCTTTCAGCTCAAACCCTATTCTACTTTCAAATTTAACATGGGTTTCTACAGTGTAATATTTTGGCAAGATGTCTTGATGCAGACTTGAAATGCAATCACTTTGGAAATTAATGCAATCTTTTTCATTCTTCTTGGTTTGGATCATACAACGTAGAAGAAAAGTGCCATAATGTACAAAAATCCTCTACACAGAATATCTCTGTGAGGGTGCGTGGGACTTTAACTTCATTGTTTGGACCATTAGGGCTTCCAAACACATGAACAATGTTAGAATATTGCTCTGCTGTAGTCACCAAGCCAAATGCACCCAGTGGCATTCTGATGCTTGAGCTATTATTACATTTTAAATTGACAATAAAAATCCTGCTGGACAGTTTATGGTGTATAATCAAATCAATGTCACTAGAAGGATGAAAAAAATTTGCAATTCAGGTCCTAAAGATATCATGAACTTTCCTTTAGATGACAAATAAAGACTATAAAGGAAATACAGTTGATGTTGAAGTTGCAAAAAAATAAAAATAAATAAATAAAACACCAGAACATGCCCGTTATAGAAAACACTAAATATTGTACAATGTTAAACATGGTTATTTCAACATGGTTATTTACTTTGGTCTCATAACTACTTTGGAAAGTCTCTGAATCTTGTACAGTTTTCTTACTTTCACACAGACAAGGACAATGCTGTTCACCTAATTAGGAGTTATCCACCCCCTTACATCTTCACTGTTCTTCACACCATTATCAAGAGACATCAAGATCCAGAATCCACTAGCCCTTCTGATTGGTGATCTTGGAATGTACAGACATCCTAGAACATTCCTCAAATAACAGACTTTATAGATCAGTTTAAAAAAAGAAAAGAAAAAGAAATAAAACAATGAAAGACTAATGTAGTGATGATGTTTTATTTTCCTGACAAGTACGTACTTTCTACCACCATAAAAGAAAAAGAATATTTAGTTGTTTATAAGTAGTAAGGCTTTCCTTTAAGGTCAATAAATTTAGCTGGAGAAGTTACTACTTTATCTTTACCTTCTTTATATTCAAGAGTTAAAGAGAAAAGTCTTTGAGGGAAATGAAGTAAAAATCCTTTTTTTTTTTTTTTTTTTGAGATGATAGCTCGTGTTATTAGTAGGGCCTCACCATGGCTTGGGAGAGTCAGTTTTATTTATACATCTACTGGCTACTTAATAATAGTAAGACACTAATGCAGATCTAATGTTAACACAGTAAGAGCCTACTCCTGTGCTTATAATACCCTAAAGTCTAAAAGAAGCTGCTGTGGTGGTGCATGCCTGTAATCCCAGCACTTAGGATACAGAGGCACTAGGATCAGAAGTTAGAAGTCATCATTGGCTGCATACTGAGTTCAAAGCCACCCTAAGCTACATAAGATGATGTGTCAAAAATGAAGGATAAGATAAAGATAAATAAAAGGCAAGATTAGGAGATACACCACAAAAGAGGAATAAATCAAACTGATTAACATTTACTGAAAAGACTCAGAAAAAGGATCATGGAGAGATTAGAAAATGAAATAGATGTTAAACTATGAGGGTAGGTCAGTCCCATGCAGGCTCCCTGGTTGTCAGTTCAGGCTCTGTGAACCCCTATGAGCCCAGGTCAGTAGATTCTATGAGTTTTCTTGTGGTGTTCTTGACTCCTCTGGCTTCTACAATCCTTTCTCCTCCTCTTCTGCAGGATTCCCCGAGCTCCACCTATTGTTTGGCTGTGAGTTTACATCTATTTCCATCAGTTACTTGATGAAGCCTTTCTGATGATAATTGGGCTAGGCACCAATCTATGAATACAGCAGAATATCATTAGGCATCATTGCGTTGACATTTTTTTCTTTCAGTCATGTTTGCTTCTGTCCTAGGTCTCTGGATCATCCAGCCTCTGGGTCTTGGTGTTTCAGGCAGTGTCAGGGGTAGTATGTATACGTATTTTTTATTTATTTATTTATTTATTTATTTATTTATTTATTTATTTAATATTTTATTTATTCATTCATTCATTCATTCATTCATTTATTTATTTTTGGTTTTTTGAGACAGGGTTTCTCTGTGTAGTTTTGTGCCTTTCCTGAAACTTGCTTTGTAGACCAGGCTGGCCTCGAACTCACAGAGATCTGCCTGCCTCTGCCTCCTGAGTGCTGAGATTAAAGGCTTACGCCACCACCGCCCGGCCAAGTATGTATACATATATATTACAGTTGTGTAGCTTGGTCCACTTGTGGAACTGCTAATGGTGGGAACAGGGGCTGTCTCTGACTCTTTTACTGACCTTTGGAACCCTACTCCTTATATTGGGTCACCTTGCCCAGCTTTATTACATGAGAGGTGCTTAGTCTTACTGCAACTTTGATATGTCATGTTTTGTTGACACTCAGGGGAGATCTGTCTTTTCCTAAACAGAAATGAGGAGGAGCAGGTTGGAGGGTAGGAACAGAGGGGCTTTGGGGGAAGGAACTGGGAAGTGAGGAGGGAGGAGAAACTGCAATCAGGATGTAAAATAAATAAATAAAATTTTAAAAAAAAATCCTGTAAACCGAAAAAAAAAACATCAGGTTAATCTTTGTAGACATTAGGTTGAGTGTGTGTGTGTGTGTGTGTGTGTGTGTGTGTGTGTGTGTGTGCACTTGCCCATGCATGCATTGGGAAAATGAAAGAATGGAGAGAAAACATGACAGAAAATAATAAGAGTAGAGAATTAGAAATAAAGTTTGTGCCATATCTCAGCAACAGTCAATATGCAATCATTAATGTTTTTGAGAGGAAGATACGTAGATCAGGAATTCATTGGGGAAAACCATTTTTAAAATTTTGTTCTTGCAAAGATATTGGAGTTTACATTATGCCAAGTGCAAAGTTCCCTAAATTCTCTTGCAGTTCTCATCTGCTGTGGGATGTTCTGTATGGCAAATGTGTTGCTCTGATTGGTTAGTAAATAAAACACTGATTGGCCAGTAGTCAGGCAGGAGGAAGTATAGGCGGAACAAGGAGAGAGGAGAATTGAGGAAGGAGGAAGGAAAGGGAGACTGGCTGGAGCCACCGCCAAGACAAGGAAAATGTAAAGTACCGGTAAGCCACGAGCCACGTGGCAAAGTAAAGATTAACAGAAATGGGCTGAATATAAGAGTGAGAGCTAGACAATGATAGGCCTGAGCTAATGGACAAGCAGTTTAAATAATGTAAGAGTCTGTGTGTTTATTTTATAAGTGGGCTCCAGGACTGGTGGGACTTGGCGGTGGGAGCTGGAGAAAAATTCCCCAGCTACACTCATCTGTAATTACTCTCCAATTATAGCCCCCAAAATTACCACATTGAATAGGAGACATGCTCCTGTTTCCACATTACACAGGTTCTAGGTTAGTATTCTATTCTTAGTGAAGCATAGGCTGCCTGTATAGGGAGGCAAAGATGAGGAGTGGATCTTACCACTCACTCCACTAAATGATGAATGTGCTCTTAAACTATGTACAGAGAGACAATACTTCCACTCCATGGTATCAAAAGGAACATGGCAAGCAAGAGCTAAAGATGGCTGAGTAACCAGCATTAACTTTTTTCATAAGATAAAAAGGAATGAAACCAACAGGTATATTTCAATCATTTAGTCTCATGAGCACACCCAAACACACATGAAGGTAAAATTTTGACAATTCTCATCCCTTCCAACCTCAACACCAGTGGTGCATATCACAACACACAGGCTCCTATGCCCCTTTCTTTATACTCCCAAGAACAGTAGGCTGGTCTTACTCATCTCAATCTTTATCACCTACTTTAAATTTTAGCACTTGTATTTTTTCAAAATTAAACTGAATTTCATAATGTAGCTTGCATTCATTACCTCTGTATCTATTCTCAATAAAAGGTATATCTATTAAGAAATGAGATGTGAGTGTACTTTTAAAAGTCACAAAAGAGTGCATGACAGTAAATGAATTCATTCTTTGGAAAGAATATTAGGAAAATGACATTTGACAAAGAAGTGGGCTGTCTATGACTGTTCAAACTGTCAGCAGACTCAATTAAACAAAAATACTCTATAACTGTGGGGAGTTATTGAAATGTAGGAGATAAAGGCACTGGAGTGGAACAGTAAGTAGACACTGAAATAAATGTTTTGCTTAACTCAGAAGTACTGTGATGGAGACAGAGAGACAAAGTCAAAACTGCCTAACAATATGAAAGCCATAGTGAGTGGACTCCAGTCTTCATGGTTCCATAAGACTCTACCAATGAAGAACCAAAGGAAAGATGGTAGAAGTTCCACTTAGAGCAGACTCAACCACTGTCCATAGCTTACATTATCTATTAATCTTTTGCCCAGTTTCCTTCCCTGAATTTCTAGATCATTATCAGTCTTTTTTATTTTCCCTACCTCCCTACCCTCACCCTCAGAAACCTTTTCTGGGTCCTCTATGTCTTTCATAGCATTGAAACCCTAGGCAGAAAGAGGAGCCAATCACTATTTCCTGTCCACCGTTGCCTTTGGACGTTGCGTTCAGTTGTATGGCTGGAGTTCATTTGCATGCTTCAGACTACTAAAATTTTATCATCAGCCCAGAGCCTTCTATTTTGACTTAACTTATCCAATCCATCTTCTGCCTCTTCCTTTGACTGTCTGGTAAGATATTCAAGTCCATTACTCTGTCTTTCCATTCTCAATAATAACCTTCTTCCGTGACTCAAACAGAAACTGTGGAACTGTTTTTTACTCTCCTCTCATGCAGGTTGAACATCAGGTCTGACAAAGCCAGCTGCCTTATTGGAAGTATATCAATTATCCAACCATGTCTCTCAACCTTCATTGCCTCCAAGGCACTGTCTCCCTTCGGAGTTGTCTAAATAATCAGCCAGATTGACCTTGTTTAGGTTGCAATCAAGCCACATATTTACCCCAAACCTGCCACGGACTTCCTAATTTCCTCAAATTAAAGCAAAGGCTCTGTAGACTTCTAGGCCCACACCATCAAACCTCCATGACTTTTTTGGCCCCTTCAATATATTTTTTTTATTTAGACAAAGTCCTACCCTGTAGTCAATCGGCCATTTTCCTGTCTCAGTCACCCTTGTCCTAGGATTACAGACATATACCACCATGTCCAGCACACATCTCATACTTCTCAGTGCACTGCCCTTAATTTATTCTAACATAAGGGCCATTGTTGTATGATATTTTATTTGTGATCTGACAAATAAAGCTTAGCTTAAAGATCAGAGAAGCAGAACAGCCTCAGTCACTTTTTACCTCTACAAAACCTCAAACCAAAAATGATCAGTCCTGTCTCTATGAATCCTCAGACTGAATAGCCTGAAATCCTGCCTCCACCCACCTTATATTTTAGTTTCCATCTCCCTAGTGCTGGTATTAAAGGTGTGAGCCACAACTTCTTGGCTCTGTTTCTCTTTTAGACTGATTCAATCTTGCACAGCCCAGGGCAGCCTTGAACTCCTGATATTCCTGCTTCCTCCTTCCAAGTGCGGGAGTTAAAAGTGTGTGCCACCACTGCATGGCCTCTATGGTTAACTAGTGACTAGCTCAGCCATCCAATCTCTAGGCAAGCTTTATTTGTCACAACACAAAGAAAATATCATACAACAGGCCATTGTACACAGAGTTTTTCATCAGGACTGCGATCAGCTCTGGTCCACCAGCCACTTCCCAAATAACCACACAGAAGCTCAATATTAATTATAAATGCTCAGCTGATAGCTCAGGCTTATTACTAATTAGCTCTTACAACTTAAATTTACCCATTTCTATTCATCTATGTGTTGCCACATGGCATTACCTCTTTTTCATCTTGCACCTCCTGTTTCCTCTCTTTGTCTGGCTGGCAACTCCTGTTTTTTCCAGTGTCCTTAGTCTGCTTCTCCTGCCTAACCTTATCCTGTCCAGCTATTGGACAGTCAGCTTCTCTATTAAACTAATCACAGTGACATATAGTTACACAGTGTAAAGGAATATTCCACAGATCATTGCACCTGCCCAAGCCCTCCCACTAGTTTCTCCTTCCTCAGACATCTCATGGCTTATTCACTCTTCTTCTTTAAGTCTTTACTAAAGTATGCATTTGAAGCTAATGCCTTCCCTGAACATACTCAATAAACTCTCAGCATCTGTCTGACATTAGTACACTTCTTCATCCATTGCTCTGCTTCTGCTCTTTCCTAAGACTTATCACTATATAACCTACTAATTATTTAGGTATTTTACTTATTTATCTTGGTTACTTACATACTTTATATGTTCTCATTCATTACTATATCCCTGTCCTGAAGATGTGAAAAATTAAATCATAATAGGCATCATTTAGTATAGACTAACATCTGTCAAACAATATTCATCATAATGCAGCAATTAATATTAACTTCTACAACTTCTCTAAAAGAGATAAGCTATTATTATTTGCATTTAACAAGTATGAAATAGGTCCAAAAGTTCTGAATACTGTATCTATGATGAAACAACTGATAACGGGCAATGAATTAATGCTCATTCATAATGTACATATTTCATAAGAACTGAATTACCTCCAGACACAGCTGTTTTGGAAAAATAATCCTTCATGTCTGCTAAATGGATGACATTAATTATATACTCTTTTGCACATGTACACATGTATAAACATTAGTCTTAACAAAACTTTCATGGAAAATTAAAAATTATAATCATTTTTAAATTATTGCAAATATAGCTCCTGCCAGGGAAGTAGTTAGGTATATGATACATAATTTTACAGTTTTTTCATGGCATTTCATTCTCCTTGGTTCTTGTTAGCACCCAATCAATTTACATTATTTCCTTCTAAAACTCATAAGACTATGAAAATCAGTTGGTGTTTTTAATTTCAGAATGACAAAAATACTTTAGTAAATTTTATACTACTTTAATATTTGACCCTTTTTAAATTTGAAATAGGCATGTGTGCTTGAAGAAAAGTTTTAGAATTATTCAATATGTCTCTGAAAGATAAGTCTCTTAAAAACACTTAATATATATTGTATTTGCCCTATATTTTTAATTAATTTGATCAATTTGAGTTATTGAACTGCCAGTTTAGTCAGAGAAAATCAAAAGAAATTTTTATGAATTTTTCAATGTTTGATTTTTAGTGCCAAGAAGTTAATTAATAATAATTTCATTGCTTGTTTTTCACCAAAATGTTAGTCTATCAATCAAGGTAGCTCAGATGATGAAGTGATTGCTACCAATCTGATGAGTTCAATTTCCAAGACTCACATGGAGAAGAAAATAATCAGTCAACTCCTGTAAGTTCTCCTCTGACATCCATACGCTATAGTTTATAAGTGAACACGCACAGGCACACAGGAAAAAGTAAATGAAAGCAATAAAAATAAAAATTTAAAGATAACGCTTAATTTCAATGGTACACTGGAAAATGTAGATACGAATTATAAGAAATCAGATTCACTATGCAAGCAATTTAAAAGGCTTTCACAGTGTGGGCTTAAGTGTGAACTGAATGCTGAAGTTCTGGGTGGGCAAATGTACATACTTTTAGACTCTTTGTCATAATTGCACATTTTTGTTGTTTTGTGGGAGCGCACAGAGGTTTCCTAGTGAGATCTGAGCTTGCTTTACCCAGCAGGACTGCATAAGAGAATGATTGGACCATGGGCCTGGGTACCAGGTGTTTGGAAGGGTCTACATTTGCTTGTATCTAGCATGGGGAGGTCTTTTGCCTCACCCCTTGGCATTGTTATAAAAAGCCCTTTTGAATAAAGTTCTGCGCAGTTGGGTATTGACCCAGGTCCTCCCAAAGCTATCCTATGTTTTTGTCTTTCCTCTCATTGGCTAGATCTATCATTCTATCTACAAGTTCCTTATTCCTCTCTCCTCCTCACAGGAACCCTGTAAAAGGTGGGGGCTGGTCTCCCAACATTGTTTCTTAGGATAAAATCTTTCCCATTGACGAAAAGTAGTAAATGTTAAAAGATATACACAAACCCAGTCCTGAAGAATTTAGCAACTATGTAATTATTAGCATTTAGCAAACAGCTCATTTTCCTGAAATAAACAGCATATTTAATTTATTTGGGGGATGATTAGAACATTTGGGAATTTGGTAAAATAGGCATTATCTACAATTATTTTAAAAGTTCTTTTTTATATACTACCTTCAAATTCTTAAATAAAAAAATGCATGTAATTCTTAGGTTTGGGTTGAGGAAGGAGGGTAAACAGCAGCATAACTGAGCCTGGTAATAATAATATATATCTAAGCAGAATTCAAATATTTACTTTAAAAAAATCACACCTGATAGTGAGATTCCAGGAGAGGAAATACCTGAAGAGATTTACAAGAAGCTGAAAAAGTTAATTAAGTAATACTTTATCTAAAAAGTAAATAGCTTTATAAGGCATATTTAATGGTTTTAATAGGGCAAAAGGAGAGCAGTATTTTTCCTTTTTAATTTCCAATTTAATTCATTTAGCAAACTTTGAAATTTACATGTTTGCTGGGTTCAAATGCAAATTTTCCATCACAATTGTCAGCTTAGAAGGAAGGGATTTTTATAAATTCAAAGTGCAATTATTTCACTGCTCCTGGGAATTAAGCTTTATTCTGTCTCAAACATCTTAAAACAGATAATGCACCCATCAAAAAATACAAACAAGGTCATTTTGACCTAAGTAATGAATAAAACCTTAACCTACACTAAGAATTATTCTAAAATAATTTATTCTTTTTTCATATTACACTATTTTAATCTGTTTATATCATTAGAAAGCTTATAAGTAATTCATTGGTGTCAAAGTATAAAATTTCTAAAATAAAAAGTGAAAGTAAATGAAATTTAATAATAGTCCTTGAAAGTTGAGACTGTAACGCTTCTCAAAATACTTTTGTGCTCATAAAGACAACAGAAAAAAAATAACTATATTAAACCAATATAAAGAAAATTTACATGTTTTCTGAAATTTTAAAGTTTATAAATATAGCTCAACTTCAAAACTATCAACATGTACAGCATGGTTGATCATAATTGTCAGTTTGATTGGATCAATCTTGCCTAAGAAATAAACATGTGGAGGTTGTATGTAAGGGGTTTCCAGACAATTTAAGGCTGAGAAAGGAAGACTTACTCTGTACGTAGAAGGTGATCCTAGACCTGATAAAAAGTAGGAGGCAAGCTGAACATCAACATCTGTCCTTATTCTCCTGCCCCACACTTTCCTCTCCATGGTGTACTCTATCCCCTAGAACTGTAAGCCCCTAAGAACACTTCATTTTTGTTTTTTGTTTTTGCTTTGTTTTAGGTATTTGGTCACAACACAAGTAGCTAACACAAATTCAAATTCATGTCTTTACCAGAGAAAGCCTCATCAAATATAACATCTGGCAAATTTAAAGCATCTAAAGAAACATCAAACTACACAAAATTAAGAAATGTGAAATAGGGGTAGGCAGAGTGGCTATATATAAAGGCATTTGCTATACCAGCCTAATCACCTGAGTTCAGTCATAGAATCAACTTCCACAAGTTGTCCTCTGATGTACACAGGCAGACATGTACCTACTTATGCAGGGGGACAGGAGGTATGACAGGGAAGGGGAGAGAGAGAGAGATGGAGGGGGAGAGAGAGAGACGGAGGGGGAGAGAGGAAGGGGGAAGAAGGAGAGGGAGAGGATGAGAGAATTTTTAAGTTAAAAACTATTAACAGAATTGGAAGTTAGATGTTTTTATTGTTAATTTCAAGTAAAATTTGAAGACATTGATACCATGGAATAATTTTTACCACTTTATCCTGTCTGACATTTGCCCCAGAATGGTGTAATATTCTTTGCTACATGTTGTAAAGGGGTTCACTCAGTAACTTTTAACTTTTTCCTTACTTTTACTACAAAACAAACTTCAATTAAATAATAAAATTAAATAATTTTAATCAAAAGTGAACATTGATGAACTTTTATTTTTGAGACAGTCTTGCTACCTGTCTCAGTCCAGCCACAATTTCATAACCTTCAGCCTCCAGGATGATAGAATTACAGATATGTGTTAGACATCAACACCAGTAGAATTATTATCATCCTCAATTTGAGTTGTAACCTCGGCATGATGGTTAGTGTTAATCACTGCCCTGGTAAAATCTAGGATCCCATGGAAGATGCTCTTCTTGGCATGTGTGGGGATTATTTTGATTAAATTAACAGAGGTAGGAAGACCCATCCACTGTGAATGACACTCTTCCCCAGTTGGGATCCTGGACTATATGAATGATGGCAGGTAACTAAGCAGCAGCCTGCATCTTTATCCCCCTCTGTTTCCTAAGTGTGGGTAAGATGTGACCAGAAGCTTCAAGTTCCTGCTGTCTTGACTTCCTTGTCAGGATGCCTTGAACTGCGAGCCAAAATAAACTTCTTCTCTTAAGTTCCTTTTGTCAGACTATTTTATCACAGCAAAAGCAAAAGTAACTGAGACACTGGGATACTGATCTTCAATTCAATGCAAGCAAATGGTATCTGAAGGCCTGCAATGTGACATTAGTTACCCAAGTAGGTAGTAAAAGCATGAGTGTTCTGTGTGACATTCAGCAATCTAATATCAGAGCCTGCGTATACTGCACTCTTCTTTATCAAAGCCTGAAATTAGTAGCATAATTCTATCAAACAGGACATGGTAAAACTAATAAAATGGCATTTCTAACACTAGGCTTTCAAAGACTGGCTTTTGTTTCCTGTCTCTGCCTCTCTTGATCACATCGATGAAGAAAGGCCAAGACAATGATAAACCAGGGATCTCACCAAGCAACCTAGGAGGAATAGAATCTTGCTATAAAATTATGCATGCAGAAGCAAATTCTACCAAGTAAATCTGGAAAGGACTGTAGTCCCAAATTGACACCTTGACTGCAGCCTAGGATACAACTAAGCTGGAGAGCTCAGCTAAGCCAGAATTGGCTTCCCTCCTCCATTTAGGAATGCAGTAGGTAACTAAAACTGCATTATGATAATAACACTGTACTGGCTGGTTTTGTTTATCAACTTGACACAAGCTAGAGTCATCAGAGAGGAAGGAGCCTCAGTTGAGGAAATGCTTCCCTAAGATCTGTCTGTGAGTCATGTTTTTTCAATTAATGATCAATGGAGATGGGCGCAGCCCATGGTAGATGGTGCCATATCTGGGCTGGTGGTCCTGGGTTCTAGAGGAAAGCAGACTGAGCAGCCAGGGGAAGCAAGCCAGTAAGCAGCATTCCTCCATGACCTCTGCATCTGCTCCTGCCTCCAGGATCCAACTCAGTTTGAGTTCCTGTCCTGACTTTCTTCAGTGATGAACAGCAATGTGGAAGTATAAGCCAAATAAACCCTTGTCTCCCCAACTTGCTTTTTGGTTATGGTGTTTTATTGAAGCAATAGAAACCCTAACTAAGACAAGCATACAATATTAAAAGAATTAAGTTGATTTTAATACAAAACAATATATAATGAATGAAGACAATGTTTAAAGCATCAATGAAGCATTGCGAATGATGGGTCCTGATAAGAAATATTTCTGAAGAACATTGCCCAAATGGGCAATGAAAACAGATGGCAATCATCTAATTTGAATGGCACTAAGGAATCTAAATGCTATTCTATGAGAGGTAAGAAACCATTAAAGATTTTTAAGAGTAGAAAATATGTCATGAGGTTCATTTTGGAGGACAAAGTTTTGGTGCCTTTCTTTATGGTAGATTAGAAGTGAATGGAAAAAAAAACACCTAGTGCATTGTAAAAGTAGGAATGATGATGAATATGGTCTGAGAAAAACGTGAAGTTCACGGGAACAAACTTGCCAAGATTGGCAGAATACATTGTGATGGGAAAACTGAATAAAAATAAGTTAGGAAGATGGCACCAGATCTCTAAGCCACACTAATGTGGAGAAATGTCACCATTATGAAACAAGGGAGTGAAGAAAAAAATGGAGGGGCTATGCAAAGGACAAAGCTAGTTTGTTTAAAGTGGACTTGTTTGAGAGACAGCAGGAAATGTATACACTAACAAGTCAGCAATTTCCAAGACAATTATGATGCATAACAAGCAAGTCAGAACTGCAGGTAAGGTTTTGGGAATAATTAACTTAGGGATGCTGGGGAAAGCTATGAAAAAAAATGAGGCAGCCCACTGCGTGCTTAAAAACCTCTCATTGCTCTCTCCAACCAGTGGGATAAAATCATTAAAATACCTACTTATGCAGCCTTAGCTGCCCAAAATGCCAACATACATTCCATAGTCTAAACACACACAATTGTTACCAGGTCTCCCGGTATAGCACCCCACACCTAAAAAACCCTTACAACTTCTATTCCAAAATGCACCTTCCAAAAACATTTTTTGTAAACTTCATAGAACTTCAAGCCTTAGTTCCTTTTGCTTCTAGAATATATTATCCTCATGACTAAAAAGCTTTTATCACAAAATATAGTTATTAAGTTTTCTTACCTTTAGTTCCTAACACTTAAACTGGATCAGTAATTCACACATATTAATTTGAACATGCAGTGGTGTCTGAGGTGTATATAGCATAAACTTAATATATAAAACAAAGTAATTGTTGAGTAATAAAACAAGGGACAGGTAATGGAAGGGCTATGAAAATATACAAAACATTTTGCCTTAAGAGGCAGAACAATAAAAAGGAAATAAGGATAGTAAGGAATTAAAATGGTGATGTGTACAGACACTTTTCCACTTAAGATGAGATTACGTCTTGATAAGCCATGTAAATTAAAAATATTGAGAGTCTGAAGTCCCTTGAGCACACCTACTAAACATCATACCTCAGCACCCAATACTCTGTAAAGCTCTGGTTGATTCTCCTCACAGGTATGCAGCTGCAGCACATTATCATATTTATATTATCAGCCTAGGAAAAGAGCTCTATTCAAATTTTGAAATACCTTTGCAACTGAAAATGTATTATTTTCGCACAATCACAAAACAGAAAAAATTGTAAGCTACCCATTGTAGGTTTGACACTACCTTAAAGGGGCAAACTTACCAGACTCTAGAAGGGAACCTTTCAGTCACCACCTGTTGCAATTCCAGTTTAAAAAAATATATAATCAAATTAATGTTTTGTGACATTTGGAAGGCTTGTGGATAAAAACCAGAGAAATTTTATCAATTCTACTAGGAAAAGCTTCCAATCGATTGTTTTGCCTCTCACACTGAAGGGTCACAATATATTATCCTTTCTCAGAACTATGGAACTCTTCAATGTATTTCCCTTTTTTCCATTGTTCACATTTATGTACTTGTCTGGGCCAAACAAGATCATTCTACCTCCAGCCTTGTTCATAAGCAAGCGCAGCTGCCCTCTTGTCCTCCAGAAATTCAATGACACTGAGTAGCTGAAGTGCTCTCCTGTGTACATCACTGTCTTTGGGCAGCCTCCACTCAGCACTTTGGGCAGCACAGAAACCCATGCATATTCTCAGCACCATCGCAGCACAGGTGAGGTTTATCTCACTTGGGGTCATGAGCTTCTGTAGCTTAAGTTTTTCTGCCTGGCCCACAGTCAGGGCAAATCTCTTTCACCTGCCAGTCCCACAGCCTCTCAAACCCGACCAAGTAAACACAGAGACTTATGTTGCTTTCAAACTGTATGGCCGTGGCAGGCTTCTTGCTAATTGTTCTTATAGCTTAAATTAATCCATTTCCATTAACCTATACCTTGCCACATGGCTCGTGGCTTACCGGCATCTTCACAAGCTGTTTCTCATCGTGGTGGCTGGCAGTGTCTCTCTGACTCAACCTTCCACTTGCCAGCTTTATTCTCTTCCTTGCCCCGCCTATACTTCCTGCCTAGCCAACGGCCAATCAGTGTTTTATTGATTAATCAGCAACACATTTGCCATACATCCCACAGCAAGCTTCTTCCAGCATTCAATTTGAAGTGGAACATGGAACTCAGCTGTTAATCAAAGTCTGTTCTTTCCTATGGTCATTAAATTAAAAAAAAAAAACATTAATTCATGTGGGTTAGGGTAAATTATGTATCATAATTAAATTTTCTTTTGCTCCTCACTTGTAAACATTCACTGTTTTTTTTCTATGACTGAAAAGTTTCCATTCTAGTTTATACAAGCAATTAAAAAATGAAAAATTAATCCTGCTATTCTCACATTGCAATACAACCCAAAGTAAACCTACCAAAATAATTGATGGCATAGAGTTAGCCTATTATTTTTGTAGAATAAATTGGTTTTGAAATAAGACACCATATAATAAAATAATACTGTAATTACAAATAATTACTATGAAGACATTATTAAGTGGTAGGCAATGAAATAACAGCCTCAGAGAGATGAACTGACTCATTAAAAACAGTGTATTTAATAAGGAGTAAGAAAGGATGCAAACCCAGCGGCGGACTTCAAGGACCAGGATCATAACTAATGCTTTGGAGTATGCAGGACCCAAGATGCTATGTCATTTGTGATTTAAAATGTAATACTAACATTGTATGGTACTCAAAATACCACTAGGTGATGCCAGATATGAGCAAAAAGGTCGGTTGCATTACTGGATGATACAATAACTATAGGTAATAATAATAACATGCTATATGTTTTTAAAAGCTTAGAAAGAAGGATTTTGAACATTTTTCCATCAATGATAAATAATTGAGGGGATGGATACATTTAGTGTAATTTAAATATTGCACAATTAAACATATATCACATCATAAACCCTAACTATGTACAGTTTTTATATTTTGTATAGCTATTAAAATAAATTTCATATAAAATTTTAAAACGGTTGCTAGAAGTGGAAACCAAATATCCTCTGTAGATAAACAACTCCCCTTTGAACTACTTTTTTCTATTATAAGTAACTGAACAAATATTTTTACTTAAAAAACAATCAAGAAGTTGAATTCTTATCTCTACTTTCAATCATTAAAAGTACCAAAAAAAAAAGTCAATGAAGAAAAAGGCACAAAGGCTGACAGGAAGACACCACACACTAGACAAACCTCCTGGATGAGAAGTCTGGGGGAGGTTTGGGGAAAATCTCAGATTCAGACTGATCCTCCTCTAGGGTACAGCCTGGTGGGTTCAGTTGCAGAAGGCTGCTCACATCTCATCTTCTGGGAACTGAGCAGGGAATGCCAGGCCTGGAGATCTTTTGGGGCTAATCTGGCACCCTCACAAGCTCGCTCAACAGACCCACAAACTCGCTGAAATTCTGCCATCATGGTCACAGTTCAGAGCCACGTGTGCCTTCCGAGAGAGTTTGCTTAAACCTAGCAGGAAAGAATTGAGATGGAAATTTAAATCTTTAATAGTTGTTTTCTCTGTCTTTTTCCATCAAAGACATCTAACTGCTAATCAGAGCTTCTGCAAGGCAAGAGATACTATTACAGAATTATCACCTGAGTGGATACAATTCTATTCCAGAGGAGAGATTTGACAGATTAGTTAGCTCATGTCACCTTTTCAGAAGCTGTTCATTTTTGTTAGACTTTTAAAATATTTGAAATGTTTCACAGACAAAACTCCAAGGAGCCCAGAAATGCCAAATTGACTCCACTACGAATCAGAACAAAGCCTGCTGCATTTGAAACACTTGGTTATCAGTTCTCAATATAAGTCAAATGCCTTTTGTGTGGAGAGTCAAAAGCCAGTAGAATATCCCTACTAGTCGGCTGAGACTCTGGACTGCTTTGAGTTCCTCTAACTATTGTCTCAAGTCAGGAAGAAAGCAAATCTCCTAAGGCAGAATTTAGCTGAAAACTAGAAGCTTGTATCTTGCCCCTCTAACGTTACCCTCCTCTCTTGATAAATTCTTAATATTCAGTTTTGACCCAACTTAGTTATTTTTTTTTTTTTTTACTTTCTGTTCAACACCATCTGGCACATATCTTTTTACTTAGATTTTGCAAAAACACTTTTGAATATGTGTGTGCATAATGTGTGTGTAAATAGATGGATACATAGATATATATGTAGATAGATGATAGCTAGGTAGATAGATGATAGGTAGATGATAGATAGATAGATAGATAGATAGATAGATAGATAGATAGATAGATAGATGATAGATATGTGTGTGTGTCACACAAAAACTGTGTGTGATAAACAAGATGTTGATGATCACATGCCTGGTAAGAAACCACCCTGGAGGCATGTATGGTCCTCTCATTGCTCCTCCTCCCATCCCTCCACTTCTATGCATTTCTCACTCTTGGCATTTTTATGCCATCCCAAACTTGCCTTTGTTTCTATGGCGTTTTTCTCTACTGGGTTCACTTTCAACTTCAAATAACCATTTATTTCTGATACTGAACAGCCCTGTTATCAGTCTCCTTCAAAAGCAGACCCTGAAGGCCTCCTTCTTTCTAACATAAAGAGGTCTCTCAAGGTGTTTTGTTAAAAATGTCTATCTACCTAGCAGAAAACTCATGCCACTCCCTTAGGGGCAGTGCAAGGACCTTTAGTTATATATCTAAACAGCTCTGCTTGTCATTCTGTTTTCAAATAGCTTTGTCACCTAAATAAAATGCATGTATTAACAAAAAGTTAACTCAAGACAACAAAGTACTCTATTCATTTATGATTAAGTCATAATAAAAATACATATAACATCCATTCCATTACTATATTCAAATTGTTACTTTTCAACCTTAAAAATGGCATGTGTCATGGCCTTAATTAGACAAAAAACTTTATAATATTTGCATGATTTATGAACTACAGAAAACCAATTAATTTCATTGTTGTTACTTAATTAAAGCTAATAGTATTTTACAATAGCTACAAAACTAATAGCTATATTGTGCTTAATTCTACCAGCTCATGTTATGACTGAATATCATGTGCTTGTATGAACAAGGGGTGCACAAGTGGATTTTATGTGTACATATCCATGTGTACCAAGTTCACTTTATTATAAGTGAGATTTCCACTTATATTAGCCAAAGATAATATTTTTCACAGTTTTGTTATTTCCTAAAAAAAAATAAATAAAAAGACTACTTGGTAAATATTTTCTAATCATGTCCACTTGTTTTTTGCCAATAAAGCAGACTCTATTTTGCAAAGGTACCATTAAATGATAATGGGGTAATTAAATATGATACCCATATGGAACTTAAACAGAAAAAGCATTCTGCAGCTATTTATTTAAAGCTAAATTTGGTAAATAGAATCAATGTTGTTGAAGAATTTCCATGTGTGCTCCAACCAGAAAAAAAAATGTGATTTTTCTTAGACTGCAATATTTATGAAGATCTCCAAACATGCCACTTAAATGACTCAAATTTCATATTCATTTTAACATCCCTCCAAGGGACTGATCAGTCATGTATGGTGCTACAGATCTCAGGATTTAAAGGTATTACCTTCAGATGTGACAAGAGCTTACAATTCCCAAACAAAGGAATCAACCAAATTGTATCATTGATATATTTGATTATTTCTAGATTTGAAACCTAAGGTCTGTATGAGAAAGCAGCAACTTCAGAAAATATTTCATTCAAAAGCACTGGGAAAATAGCGATTCAGGATCTAGATGCTTCTATCTTTATTTCCTGTTTATTTTCTTTGCATTTTTGTACATCAATTGCTTGGCTGTGTTTTGGCTTATATTGTACCAGAAAAAGCTTGTACGTGCATGGGTTTTTTTTGTACCTACTCTATAATATTTTCTCTACTATTTTCATCTTCTAGCAGTGGAGTCCATCTGTCATCTCCAACCACAACATGACAAGAAAACTCCTCCCAAATCACTCTGATATTGCAGTTGGCTTTCCTCCTAAATACTACTGTAGAAAATAAATTCCAAGTGAAAACAACTTACCAGGAAGACTCACATACAAGTATGGAAAATAGAGATGGAAACTGGAGGAAACAATTCATGCTGACAAACAGGCAAAACACACACACAAAAATAAAACATATATTAATACAGTCTACTATGACAACTTTGCAAGCTCACAACCCCTCACTACCTAAAACCAACTGAAAGGCCAGGCCAAGAGTTTGGAGAACTACTTTATGAAGGATCAGTGGCCTCTCATCTTCCCTTGCAAGTGTTCATTGCCGTGAGTCATTGGTCTGGCACGAGGCCTCTGGTTTTTTGCTACACCACTGATAATGAGCTCTCACTGGGGCTCCTTTTGTATATCCTGTTGTTGTCCCATGTCACAGAGATCTTGCTGTTTTGGATCTGTAGGTCGGTCCACTTCTCATCCTGCAACAGTTCATAAATGTGGTGGATGTTGGGGTGGGTCAACTCACAGCCCTGGTTCTGGGCCTGGGTGGTAACTGGGTTGGTCAGCCCACCAGGTTTCCTTTATCTTCACTACCTACCTGAATGAGCTCTCCAGCACTGCCTTGACTAGCTCACCCAAATCATGCTGGGAAAACGGATATGAATATGTAGTAAAATAAAACTCTACCTTCATCTCTCACCATGAACACCATTCAACTGAAAATTCATTGAGGACTTCAACACAAGACTCGATACATTGAAACTGTTAAAGAAAAGAGTAGGGAGGACATTCAGCATACAGGCAAAGGCAAAGACTTTCTGAATAGGACTCTAGTAGCTAAGGAAATAAGACCAACAATTGACACACAGGATCTCATGAAATTCAAAGGCTTCTGTACAGCAAAGAAAACTGTCACTCAGATTAAGAGACAGCCTATAAAACTAAAGAAAATCTTTGCCAGACCATACCTGCAATAGAGGATTAATATCTAGGAAACAAAAAGAGCTCAAAGAACTAATCATCTGGACCTGCCTCAACTGAATCTACCAGGCCAAGCTGAATCCCCAGCAAAGACCTTGCCTTGGAGGATGGGGGGAGGATTGAGGGAGAAGGCTGGGGGTTGTGAGGAGGGAGGACAGGGGAATCCATGGCTGATATGTAAAATTAAATTAATTATAAAATAAAAAAGAAAATAAATAACCCTATTTAAACAATAGATATTCAATCAAAACAGCTATGAAGAAAAATTAAACAAATTTTCAAGTAGAAACAACAACAACAGCAACAAAAAGAAATTATATTGAGTGTGGTAACCCAGACACGGAAAAAGATAAATACCATGCTTCACTAATCATGTATGGACACTCTCTTCAAATCTTCAGATTTTTGTGTTCAACCTGTGGTACCTACCTGTAGGAAGAAAGGAAATATAAAAAAAGCCATTGAGTGGGGATACCTGAAGTGAAAGGTGATAGTACGATGGAGGTAATATGAAAACAGAGAGTATTTGGGGTGTGGAAAGTTTAAGAAGGGCTAACTGTGGGGGGGCAGGGAGTTAAGGGGGGAAAGGAAGGGTTAACCAAAGGAAAATTGCATGAAAAATCCATACAGAACCTTATAACTGTGTAAGTCAATTTAAAAAATGTAAGTTAAGAGATTTGAGAGATAGTTTAGTTGCTAAGCTATTTGGCTCTTCTGGAGGACCTGAGTTCAGTTCCCAGCACCTACACTAGGAGGCTCACAAACCACCCCCCAGCTCTAGCTCCAGAGGATCCTCAACTTTTTTCTGGTCCTGCGGGCACTTGCACATATCACACACACACACACACACACACACACACACACACACACACACACAAATACATCTTTAAAATCACCTTTAAATATTTGTGTGTGTATGTGTCTGTGTGTGTGTGTCTGTGTGTGTGTGTGTGTGTGTGTGTGTGTTACATACATTTTTTTTTTTTAAAGAGAGAGATCCTGCATGTCTGCATATGCTGATCCTGAAAACCAAGGATTTCTGTCCTGGTTGGTTTTTGTCAACTTGACACAAACTGAGATATCTACACCTGGGAAAGGGGAATCTCAGTTGAGGAATTGCCTCCATCAGACTGGTCTGTAGGCAAGTTGGAGAGATTTTCTTGGTTACTGATGTGGAAGGGCCCAGCAAAATCTGGGTGGTTCTATCCCTGGGTAGAATACACACATACACACACACACACACACACACACACACACACACACACACACACACACATGTGGAAACCTACTGAACAAGCCATAGCCAGTAAACAGCATCTCTCCATGGCTCTGCTTCAGTTTCTGACTCCAGATTCCTGCCTTAAGCTCCTGCCCTGCTTTTCCTTACTGGTATTTATCACAACAATAGAAACCTTCACTAAGACAGTCACTATTAACAAGACTGTCCCTTATGATGTCTTGATAACTCACACCTGACTAAAGCATTGCCATATTTTCCCCACAGATAACCTCTTTCCAGGTATCCTATTTTTATGCATTCCCCAAAGCCCACCTTAATGCAGCAGCCAGAATCAGCCTTCAAAAGGCAAATCAGATCAGGTGCCCCTTAGATTAAAACACACAAGTGATTGCTTCGCACTGATAATAGGATCCAGACAAGGTCTTGTCTGCCTACCTGACTTTGTCCTGACTGTGTCTGCCCTTGATTACTCCAATTGCTTGATAGGAGCCCTTTTCCACATGCTGACATCTGCTGGACTTGCTTGCACCTTGAGAATCTGCGATTTCTTTTTCTCTGCCTGGAATGGTCTGTCCCCAGGAGCTGAGGTAGAGGAAAATCTGAGAGAGACACATTTATGCGGCCAAGAAAAAAAAATCTGAGAAAGTGCATCAGATGTGGTGGAAACACATCCTGCTAAACACTTAAGACAATAGCTCCAGATTTCCTACTATTCTGTTCTTACAGATACCCTTGCTTATATGTAGCTTTGATCATTTCTACAGTAATTCTATTTCATAGGCTATGGCTAAACAATTTGTATATTATGCAGGTATAGACAAGAACTTTTAATTTTCCCTACTTAGCAACTCAGAATCATAAACTACACCAAGCACAGAGCATAGGAGAAACAGGCAGTAGCACATACTATATCAGCTGTCACGATGTTTCTCTCAGAACAAAGAACCTTTTTGACATTATTTCCTCCGAGTTACTTCACATTACCTTTTTGGCAAAACATTTCCCATCAATATCTGCTAGATTCAAATAGCACAAAAAAAAGTTGATTAAAAAGTCATTTCTAGTATGGACACCTATGAACAAGGTAATAAGATGTATCTGTCTGAATTGATATGTTTTCCAGTAATTGAAAATCTTTTACTCCACAGCTTCCACCCAGCCACACATCCCATCATTTTCAGCACTTTTCACAGCTACTAAATTCACACACTTAGATTTAGGCTTAACAGGTAAATCTAGAGCCCAAAGTAAGAAAAAAGATATTTATTACTACCCAGAGTCTTGGCAGAGCTGTCCACATTTGAGTCATCAATATAGAAGTATATGTTTTGATCAAACTATCTAGAGATTTGTTGTATTATTGTTAAAATCATGGGTTTTAATTTTATCCAGATGTCTAAAATTTAGCCTTCAAATATTCTAAATGTATAGATTTTCAATTCCTCAATGAAAGGGTTTTTTGTTGGTTTCCTTAGTATGCGGAATTTTCAGTCTTATAACAGTGGTTTGATAGTTAATAGTTTACAATGCTTTCCACGTATCAATTTTTATAAAGTTAAAGGGGGAAAAAAGCTTCAGACACATTATTCTCATTCCACACTCTGGAGAAGTTAGGAGGTTTCCTTCTCTTGGTGGTGGTAGATTTCTGGTTTTGTTTTCTTTTGTCTTAATGGTGCTGGCAATTACCCTTAGAGACTTGAAAATGCTAGATAAGCCCTATTTTTTTTCTTTTTTAAACTGTTCATTTTGAGATAGGGTTTGACTAAGTTGCACAGGCTAGCCATAACCTTGTTTAGAAAGAGAAAGAAAAAAGAAGACAGAAAGAAAGAAAGAGAGAGAGAGAGGGAGGGAGGGAGGGAGGGTGAGAGAGAGAAAGAGAGAAAGAAAGAAAGAAAGAAAGAAAGAAAGAAAGAAAGAAAGAAAGAAAGAAAGAAAGAAAGAAAGGAAGGAAGGAAGGAAGGAAGGAAGGAAGAAAAAAGAAGGAAAGAAAGGAAGAAAGGAAGGAAGAAAGAAAGAAAGAAAGAAAGAAAGAAAGAAAGAAAGAAAGAAAGAAAGAGATTACATCATTCTGAATGAAAATACACACACAGAGATTAACTCAGTGCCCTCTGCATTAGAATATCTCTGCAAGCTCAAGTATTAGCATGGTTTTCGGAGGGATTTGGGGATACAGTGTCTCCTCTTACAGTTCTCCTGCCTCAGTCTCCCTGTGGTAAGATGTCAGGCACATGCTACCATACTCAGCTAAGAATTCATGTTTTGATATTTTCTCATTAGTATATTTTTATTTCCTCAAAAAGTTCAATGAAAGTGTATTACCCTTAGAAATTTTATTCTTTTAACTATAAAATGTGATTACAGGGACAGAAAGACTCTGAAGTCTCCTAAGTAGTCGTAAGGTTCAAAACTCAGTCTCTTTAGTTTGTCATTACTCACTGCAGGTTCATTCAGAAACTCTGAGAATTATAAGCAATAATTAAGGCAAAATTGGTCTAGAGTAATTCTATCAACAAAAATGATAAGCTCCTAGAAATTTTATTCAATGTCTTCCAGTACTGCTTGCTGCTTGCTTGTTCTTTCAGCTCCTCCAAATTCAGGACCCATGAGACAAGGATCATAATGAAAAGAATGGGGTCATAATGAAAGAATGCTTTTCATGAACAGTTTCATCAGGATATGAGTGTTATAAAATTTTCAATTTGATGAGGTTTTACATACACATACACACAGGAAACCATCTCGACAAATTGAGATAACTTCATCTCTCATCTCCACAGGTTTCCAGGTGTCCATTTGTTTGTTTAGGTCTTAGTCTTATTTTTTTTTTATGTTATCAGCAGTTAATAAGATCTATCTTCTTGATTGTTAAGTGCACAGTGCTGTGTTTTTAAGTATACATAAAATGTTTTAGAGTAGATCTCTAGAATGTGCTCAGAGACCTTCAAGGACCAGCAGGCGGCATTTCTCATGTACAAAAACACTGTAACACAAGAGTGCACTTCTGCAGTAAAAGAGGATCAGCTTTCAGAGTCAGTGTTACCCCAGCTTCCCTCACCATGAATAATCATTAATGATTCCCTGGAACTCTCTGTAGCATAGCAGGTGTGCCTCTGCTTGCTGGTGACAGTGTCACATAATCAAAGAGCTGGAAAGGATCTGCAGGGCTGGTTCACAGGGATTCTTTTTAGGAAAATAAGACTCAAAGAGAATAAGTGTCATGTTCTGAGATGTTCTGTGCAGATAATCACTACCAATGGATGAAGCTAGTTTGTCTCTTAAAAAGGATTCCATCTCAAATTTCCTTATAATTGGAAAAATATACAAATATACCCACCCCTTGCATATATAATGATCTAAAAGTCAATTCAACTTTAATAACCATGACTCTGAAAATAATTCTTATATCTAAAAGTTAATAGTATTTCCTACTTTTTCTAAACTGTTTTGTGGAAATAAAGACCTTTATTGACTCAAATTTCAGGAGAAAAAATGTAATTCCATATAAATATGTGCCTTTCCCCAAAAACTATCAGGTTGATGATGATGATGTTTTGAGGAGAAAGGCATACCTTTGCGTGCCTCAGCCTCAGCCTCTGGATTCTAATCTTGACTTATAGACATACAAGAAGCATTTATTCAGCTAGGAGCAATCCCATTCAGTGTGCCAGATGAGAATGCCACAAACAGACCAGATTTGACATTATCAGTTAATAATGCACTGTGAGATGAGAAAATTGATGTTTTCTGCAATTTTCAGTTTAGTTTGCCAGGAATCATAGTTCCAATGGGGCCAGGCAGAAATTCTGTCCTCACAAACAGTCCCCCCATTCTTTCTCCCCTCTGCCATCCTTATTCGTGAGTTCACCCTTTCCACAGCAGAAGCATAGCAAACCAGAACTCAGATCTGCTCACTCACTGGACCACAGACTGGAGAAAATGCAAGAAGAAAGATCCTGATCCTGGCACCTGCTACATGTGTGACACTGCAGAGTAAGTGATCCCTAATACCATATTTCCTTATAAAATTTCAGATATATTGCCAAACCCCCACATGCTTCTCTGAATGAGATGGTATTTCAAACATGCTTGGCCCCCAAAGGTGAATATTTTTAACATACACTACCACTTTTCTGTTTGACACTATTTCATTGAGAAAGAAATTCAAATACATAAAATTTGCTTTTAGAAAATGAAATTGAGAATAAAACCTACTAATTATTAGTCTTTTTCTATTTAAACTGGTAACCCCATTCAGCAATCCTTCTGGATCTGTGGATCTGACTTTGCTTAACGTTCTGTACATCAGATGTATGCTGGACTTTCTTCATGGTTTCATTAACTTGACATATTTTCAAGGATCATATGTGCTACAGTATACCGTATGTATGTTAATATTAATTTCTGACTACTATCCCATTATATTAGTGTACTACTTCAGCAGTTGATAGACTCTTGCATGTTTATGCTTTAGGATAGTGCTGTGGAATAATCTTTCTGTACACTGTGAATATGTATTACTTTCATTGGTTAATAAAAAGCTGACAGGCCAATAACCAGGCAGGAAGTATAGGTGGGACAGCTAGACACAGAGGACTCTGGGAAGAGGAAGGGTGGAGTCAGGAGAGATGCCAGCCAGCTGCAGAGGAAGCAGGACATATAGAACATGAGGTAACAAGCCGTGAGCCATGTGGCAAAGCATAGATAAGAAATATGGGTTAATTTAAGTGTAAGAGTTAGCTAGTAACAAGCCTGTGCTATAGGCCGAGCATTCGTAAGTAATATTAAGCTTCTGTGTCAGTTATTTTGGAGCAGGTGGTTAGGACAGGGAAACTCTGCCTACAAGATAGTATGAATTAAGGCTGTTGTAAACATATGTGTATAGGGTTGTATATTGACATGTTCTCACTTTCTAAGTATACAGCAGTGGAACTACGGGATCCATTTATGCTAGCTAAATTGTTAACATTTACATTAAACACTTTGAATGAGTGAAAGGACTAATTCCAACCATGATGATTCTCTCTGCCATCCTAACAATGTCACACTATGTGGCTGAATCACTAGTAATCCTGCACTGTATGAGGATGTGGCTTTTTCCATGCCCTTGCCAACATACAGTGTCTGTTTTTTCCTACTTGTTGTTTTGATTGATTTTGGCTCTCAGTAGATGTTACAGGGTAGCTCACTGTGGACCTGATTTGTATTTTTCTAGTAATGAAAAAGTTAGGTGATTTTCATGAGTTTAGATGTTACGTTAAAGTCTTCTTTGAAGAAATTTTAGTTATATCATTTGGCCACTTTTAATTAGATTGGATAAATATTTTTTTAGTTATAATCATTTTTATGTCTTTTAGACATATTTTGAAGGCGCTATATGATATGGAAATATTTTCTATAAATTGTTACAATATCTTTTTAATTTTTGTAGCATCTGTTGAAACCCAAATGGTTTTCTTCGTTTTTATGGAGTCCTATTTATTGTTGTTTCTGTCTCCTGAGGTTTTGATATCATAATTAGGTAGTTCTTGCTTAATCCAAGGTCATGAAGATTTATTTAGATCTTCTAGGAGTTTTAGAGTTTTAGCTATCAAACATGACTGTGACTTATTTTGAGTTTATTTTCATGTGTTGTATTTATGTGTCCCAGTCCCATTCACTGAAGGAAAATACCATCATTTCCACGAGGAATCATATTGGTGTGCTTGTAATAAATCAGTGGATAGAGGTGAAAGTTTGTTTCTCTAGATTTTTTACTCCATTCATTTAACCTTTGCCACTAAGACAGGGCTATAACTTTACAGAAACTTCTGGAATCAGAAGGGGGAAGTGCTCAAACATTACCCTTTCTCTCTTATTTTAATTCTTAATCTCCTTAGTTCCATATAAATTTAGGAAGTGCTTTCAGAAGGACACTTTGGCTGAGATGCAAAGAATCCAGAGACAATGTGAACCACACTGCTGCCTCACCTAAGATCATCATCTTCTGATTGTAAATGTAGCTTTTCTGTTGTTTGAACCTCTTTAAATTGTTTTCCAAATATTTTGTTCTTATTGTCTTTTAGTTTTGAACTTCCTCTATTAGTTCCTTAGCCTTTAAATTCTATCCTTAAGTGTAATTGATTTTTAATTGAATGTTTCCATTTTTTCATTTCTAGTGCATAGAAATATAATTTTAATTTTTTGCATGGCTATTGTATCTTGAAAACTTGTTCAATGTGTTAGTGAGTGCTAAAGCTATTTTTAATTCTGTCCGCTATTCTATTTACAAAATCATGACCTCTACAAACAGATTTAGTTTTATCTCTTGCTTGGCAATCTGAGCATAGTTTGTTTGTTCCAACCTGGCTATAACCTCCAGTAGATGCTGAAATGACTAGGGTAGAGGACAGCCTCATTTTGTGCTGAACTCAGAAAAGACCACTTAGTCCTTCCTCAGAGCATTCACTTCAACTAGTGGTATTTTTATAGGTGCCAAATCAAGAGACTGAGCAAACAATTGCTCTCTCTCTTTCTAGGTTTTTTTTTTTCTACAATGAAAAGAAGTTGAACTTTGTAAAATGCTTTGCTATTATTGGTGTTCTACTGTAGTGACCATGTGACTTTTTACCTGTATTCTATTAATATGATTGATTGAATGATTTTCAAGTTTTTAATCAACCTAGTATTCCTGCGGTAAACCATAGATCAAACAGAGGAAGTCTGTGGCTACACACCAAAAATAAGAGTATGAAACCAGCTCACAGAAGCTCACTAAAAACATTGTTAAATAATAAAAACAAATGCTTGGGAATGCATGACTTTTCTAGACTGCCACATTGTAATGGCAGTGTTTTGGTACATGTATTATGAGACAAGAAGAGAAAGTAGAAAATACGCTCATTACAAAGAAACAACAACAAAAATCAATCAGTATAAAATGCTTTCAAGAAAGCAGAGACTGTGCTTACCACAGATCTTAAACACTCCTAGATTACTAATGAGTAAAAGAAAAGAAAACCGTTAAGAGGCATTAGAAAATCTGAAAACATTCATGCAAGTAACATTATACAGACTGAACAGGTCATTTTTAGGAATATATATGTATATACAAATATATGTATGCATGCTGTTAATTGTAGGATAATAAATAAACATATTTCTTTAAATTCTCTGTATCAGTGTGCACCCCAGTCTCTGCTAGGGGTTTCCGTGTATGTTAGTACCAACGTTGGTACTCTGAAGTCCTGGGTCTTGTGTGGAGACTTCAGCTTGACAAGAGTCTCACACTCAGTCCATGTTGAGGCATTAGGGCTTTCTCGGGTCTCCAATGGGCTTTGGATAGCCCTGCACATGTGCGTAGTCAAGACCCTCGGTAATACGTCCAAGCTTCCTAGACATAGTTCAGCCCACTATGAACACACTACATCTCTCAGCTTCCCTTTAAGCTTTCAACACAGCCTCATGCTTGTCTCGACAAGTATCGGTGATGCTGAGAAGTCATGCTGATTCCCTTTTCTCCTTTTTCTTTTTTGGCTAATCTCAGGGAGAGGGTTTGCTCAATAACCTTTAAGGCACATTAAATACAAACAAATCCTCAGAAAGACTTTTCTAAGACTCCATTTAACCGGTCTAGTATTGATAATGATGTGGGTGGAGCTTTTTAAACAGGGATCCCCCTCCGTTAAACCACTTGGTGTTTCCTGTTTTCCAGAGGTATGCTGGGGAGGAAGAACAGGCAAGTATGGGCCTTTCTGCTTTGGTGAATGGTCATTCCCCTAGCACAAATGCTTCCTGTATTGTCACGGAACTATGACAACTCTCATTCTTTCCTCTAGCTCTGAGAAAAAATGAGTCTCAAAAATTTGCCCATGTTCTCATTGCTTATGTAGAGATTTTTCAGAGTTCTTTCATCCTCAATTCTGTGAATGAGTCTTCCACATTTTTTCAGTTAAAGGATATTTGAGTTATAAAAAATAAATCTCTGAATTCTTTCCATTCCCTTATAGAAATACTTACCCTGTTTAGTTGAAATCTATATACAAATGCCCCTGTGTAAGACTACTAATTCTGAACGTTGTGGCCACATGGACTATTTGAGTCAGCTAGATCTAGATAATCCTGGTTTTGTCTAGTACATACTTTGGGAACATTAAGGGTTTTTGTTTTTTTTTTTTTTTTTTTTTTTTTTTTTGGTTTTTTAATTCTTAGTCATTTTCTTCAAACTAACACCTACCTGCAAGGGTCACACTGTAAATAAGTGTTATTAGGCACATCAAGAAATCAACACCTAGTGGACTTCCCCAATACTCTGTTTGTTGCCTTTTTAAGCTGTTCACTCATAGAGAAAATGCCTAGCTCTGGTGCTTGGTTCTTTAGAATACTAATGCCATCTGCTGGAAAGACTGCCATGGTGCCCAACAAAGAAGATGGATGTTGTAGGAGTTTAAACCAAATAAATCCTTTCCTCCCCAAGCTGTTTTGGTCATGTGTTTAATCACGACACTAGAAACTTGAAAACAGTGCACAATATCCAGCCAGCCAATATTCCAGCATGGATCAGAAAGGAGCTTATTAAGTGCCACCCCTAATTGAGACTCAATTGGCAATGAATGGCTATTAGGGAGGAAGAGTAAGTTTTCTTCAGGAATGCAGACCCTGAAAGGCTACCCATGCTCCAAAAGACAGTCCTATACCTGTGCACATACAGGAAGCACTAAGTAGATTCAGTGGGAAAATAAGAAAGAGAGCACATTTAGCTGGGAGGAAAAAAGTGGTCTTGGAAGGGAGGGAATGAGGAGTGCATTGAATCCAAACACATCATATGTATGTTTGAAAGTCTCAACAATAAAGAACCACTGAATGGTATAGAGAAAAAAATAAAAAATAATGGTTCTTTGTTCATCCATCATTTATTCATAGGTTTCTGTGATTAAACTTGACATATAAGTCAAGAAAAAAAGCCCTAAAGCTCAAGGCCATTTTGTGTGGTTTCAACGTATGACCCATCTCTACTGTGTACTACAGTGTACAATGCCACGATGACTCTAGATGTGTGTAGTAGAATTCCTGAGGCACACTTCACCCCCAACGGGGAAAACAAAGAAACCAGAACACTGCTTAGCGTAAAAACATAACAAGACATCTCTCACTGCTGAAAGGTTGTTCTGCATCATTCCAGCTGCAGGAAGAAAAACATCATCTCATGCCATGCATTTGGCTTTACCATTTGCATCTGTGTATGTATAAGTAATCTACCAGGTATGAAAAATAATCAAGTGTGACAGGTTGTGCTCACTTAAAAGCTTCTCTAAGGGAATGAGATCAGTAGGGCAGGCTCATACTCACCCTTAGGCCCATGAACTGAGAGATTTCCTAGTCTTACGGCAGGGCTGGCTGAACTGCATCAGAGGAGTGAGAGTGTGCATGTAGGAGGGTTGAGGAACAGAGCAGGGTTGGAGGAAAGCAGATTCTGAAAGTAAAGAGGAGCCCGAGGTTCATCCATAAGACCTGACATAAATTTAATGTGTCTGTTCTTTGTCCTGCACAGAGACTTATGACTGCCATGTTATTTTAAGGTTTGATTAAGCATGTGCTTTAAAATCCTACATGGTAATCTTCACTATGAGTTATCTACCCTGTAGTAAAGACTTACAACCATATGGACTTTGTAAATGACAAATCACAATAAAAAAAGATCGAAGAGATGTACTTTACCACATTCATTCTCCTTTCAGAGTTAACTGTAGTTAAAGCATTGTGAATGGAAAGATATCCCAGCAATTAGTTCTGAGAAGTTTCCGCAAGAATCCACGTTTTTAACAAAAGGCTGGGGAAAGGTCAAGCCTGGGAAGGTAACCATAATAGAAATTGCTTAGTCATGGGCATGATACAAATAAGTATTGTCCTTGAGTACACAAATGAAAAAGAACCTTTGAAGGAGTTAGCATGGGGCAAGAAATACTGAAATCTGGGTTACATGTATATATTTGGAGGCTAAGAGATCACTTGAAATTCAATCGAATTTTGTCAATTGGTGAGAAACGCTGTGTTCACTAATAATAGAAAGTATACTAATTGCTTTTCTATTGTTGTGATAAAGCACCATGACCAAGGCAACTAGTAGAAGAAAGAGCTCAGTCGGGGTTTACAGTTTCAGAAAGTGATAGTCCAAGGCAGCAGAGTAGAGGCAGCAGGTGGCTGGAGCAGCAGTTGGCAGCTCAAATCTCAAACCACAAATAGGAAGTAGAGAGCACACTCAAAATGGCATGTGTCTTTTTAAACCTCAAAAACCAGCTTCACCTCCCACCCCTGGTGAAATGCTTCTGTCAGCTAGACGATACCTCCTAATTCTCCATAATCAACCACCAACTGGTGACTAGGTATTCAAACGCTGGAGACTTACTTTGGACATCCCATTCAAACCACCACTATGCCTTCCCAAGTTGAAAACTAGGTCAAATAATTCCCTTGATATAAATCACTCAGTTGTGTCAAAGCTATAAATCCTTGCTAGGTTTACAACCACAATTTGAGACTTAGTCGCTTTGTAATCAAATAATCAATAATAATCTGTGTTGACCACCTCTATTTAGATGCTTTTCACAAATATCTCTTTAAATTTTCACTAAGAAGCAGTTTTTAATTCCATTTGACTAAGGGCGATGAGAATCAGAGAGGCTGACATGACCTCAGTTGTAAAATTTGCAAACAGCACAGAGTTCTAAAGTCAGTCTGCAGGAGTACAGATTTCCAAAAGCAAAGTAAACTTTGTGCTGAAAGTTTTGGAGAGGAGAAGAAAATGAACATGTTGACTTTGAAAATATTTAAAGTAAAATGAAACCAAATGGATAGAGGAAATTTAAATGTATAAGTAAGAATCTAGAAATCACAGACAGTTGAAATACTAACCAGCCCTATAAATTCCTAATAAAAACATTAGTATGTGTGTGAATGTGTGTATGTGTATGTGTATGTGAGCTTGTGCATGCATGGCCATTTATTTAGGTAAATAAAAATAACAAAATCTATTTTCACTTCAATTGAAAATCTAACAAAATAAATTAACTGCTAAGTAGATATTATATAAACAATAAAATTGATCAGAAGATCGAAAGAAAGAGACATTTATGTAGCTGGATCAAATAAGAAAACATACCTGTAAGAAATTATGTAATAGGAGAGAGCACGGGGGCCACACAGAAGGAGAGAATTTAACAAGAACAGACTTACTATGAGGAACTCAGACAGAAAAGCTGTATAGGACCCAGTAGCCAGCTAACATAACGTCCTCGTGTCTATCTATAAAAGCTACTGAATTATCAAAAGACTGAATCATGACTTTGACACTAACAATTCAGACTTCCACTCTCAATTTCTTACATAGCATAAAGACTGGAACAACTCTGTGTAAATATGAAAATCTATAGCTGGACTGAAAGCTGAAATAAACAAAACCCTTTATTGCTTCAGACTCCACTTCCAGCCATATTGAACCAGTGCTTCAAGAGTATTGGCTTTACAAGATGCTAATTATCAACCTGCCACAGGAGGCTTTATAATCAGCTATCTGAAGACGCTAACCACCTCCATTCTACCTGGCCTGGGAGAACAAGGGAATACATACAGTTAGAATAAAATAAGCACATGGCATTAAGAGTCAGTGTGTAAAGGACCTTACAGGACAAACATCTGCGATGGTTGACATTTTTTATTGCCCTGTTCATTGTACAAATAGTTTTAAATGACATTTCCATGCATACATAAAATGTTCTTTGATAATATTCACACCTTCTATAGCTCTGCTTTAACCATCTCTACTATCTACCCTTCCCCTCCCCTAGTCCTACAAGCCTTCCTTTGGGCTTTATGTTCATATATGTTTGCCTAGCTCTCGCATAAGGGAGACTATGCAAACCATGTCTTTGTAGAACTGAGTTGTTTCACTTAACACAAAGATTTGTAGTTTCATTTATTTTCCTTCAGGCAACATAATTTCATTTCTTTTATGATCAAGTAAAACTCCGTTATGTATATACATTATATTTTAGTTGTCAGGTTATCTGCCCCCATCTGTCCAATGGTGTAAACAGGTTTCATCTAAAGCTATCTCAGCCATTTAAGCTGTAGATTACAACTATCCTTAAAGTTCAGCTAATTTTAATCATATTTTTAAAATTTCTTTTATTCACTTTACATACCTACCACAGATACCCCTCTTATCCCTCCTCCTGCTCCCCCCCTTGCATTCTTCCCCATAGCCCACCCCTCATCCCCTTCTCCAGCAGGGTAAGTTCTCCTATGGTGGGACAGCTAAGCCTGGTGCATTCAGTTGAGGCAGGACCAAGCCCCTACCCGCTTCATCAGGGGTGAGCAAGGTGTCGAAACACAGATAATGGGATCCAGAAAGCCAGCTCATGCACCAGGGATAGATGCTAATCATACTGCCATGGCCCCTCAAACAGACCCAGCTACACAACTCTCTCCCATATGCAGAGGGTCTACTCCAGTCCCATGCAGGTTCCAAGCTGTCAGTCTAAAGTTCTATGAGTTCCTTTGAGCTTGGTCCAGTTGTCTCTGTAGATTTCCCCATCATGATCTTGACCCCCCTTACTCATATAATTCCTCTTCCCTCTCTTCCACTGGACTCTCAGAGCTCAGCCTTGTGCTTGGTTGTGGATCTCTGCATCTGCTCATCTGCTTCTATCAGTTACTGGATGAAGGTGCTATGATGACAGAGTATCCACTGATCTGATTATCAGGGTAGACCAGTTCAGGTACCTTTACCAGTATTGCTAGTAGTTTAATCTGGGGTTGTCCTTGTGGATTCCTGAGAATTTCCCTAGCACCAGGTTTCTCCCTTACTCCATAATGTCTCCCTCTATTGAGGTTATCTCTTTCATTGCTCTCCCACTCTGTCCCTCCCCTAGCTTGACTATTCCATTTCCTCATGCTCTCATCCCCCATGCCCTCACCTCAACTGCCCTGCCTCATCCCCAGTTTACTCATGGGGCTCCCCTCTGTTTCTCCTTCCGAAGGTGATTCCTATGTCCCTCTTAGAGTTCTCCTTGTTTCCTAGCTTCTCTGAAACTGTGGGTTGCAATCTGATTACCCTTTGCTTTACATCTAGTATCCAGTTATGAGTGAATACATACCATGTTTGTCTTTCTGAGTCTGGGTTACCTCACTCAGGAGATATTTTCCATTTCCATCCATTTGCCTGCAAATTTCATGCTGTCATTGTTTTTTACAGCTGAGTCCATTGTGTATATGTACCACATTTTCTTTATCCATTCTTCAGTTGAAGGGCATCTAGGTTGTTTCCAAGTTCTGGTTATTATGAATAATGCTGCTATGAACATAGTTGAACAAGTGTCCTTGTGGTGTGATTAAGCATCCCTTGGGAATATGCCCAAGTGTGGTATCATTGAATCTTGAGATAGATTGATCACCAATTTATTGAGAAACTGCCATACTGATTTCTAAAGTGGCTGTATAAGTTTGCACTCCCACTAACAGTAGATTATTCCCCTTGTTCCACATCCTCTCCAACATAAGCTGTCTTCAGTGTTTTTGATCTTAACCATTCTGACAGGTATAAGAAAGTATCTCAGAGTCATTTTGACTTGCATTTCCCTGATGACTAAGGATGTTGAGCAATTCCCTAAATGTCTTTCAGCCATTTGGTATTCTTCTGTTGAGAATTCTCTGTTTAGATCTGTAGCTCTTTTTTTAAAAAAAAATAGATTGTTTGGTATTTTGCTGTCTAGTTTCTTGTGTTCTTTATATAATTTATATATTATATATATTTGTTCTATATACATTTTGACAGAGATCAGCCCTCTGTCAGATGTGGGGTTGGTGAAGATCTTTTCACATTCTGTAGGCTGGGTTTTTTTTTTCTTATTTACTATGTCCTTTATCTTATAGAAGATTCTCAGTTTCAGGAGGTCCCAATTATTAATTGTTACTCTCAGTGTCTGTGATACTGCTGTTATATTTAGGAAGTGGTCTCCTGTGCCAATTCATTCAAGACTACTTCCTACTTTTCTTCTATCAAATTCAGTGTAACTGGATTTATGTTGAGGTCTTTGATCCACTTGGACTTGAGTTTTGTGCATGGTGACAGATATGGATCTAATTGCAATCTTCTGCATGTTGACATCCAGTTATGCCAGCACCATTTATTGAAGATGCTTTCTTTTTTCCATGGTACAGTTTTGGCTTCTTTGTCAAAAATCAGGTGTTCATAGGTGTGTGGGTTAACATCAGGATCTTCAATTCGTTTCCATTGGTCCACATGTCAGTTTTTATGCCAATATCAAGTTGTTTTGATTACTATAGCTCTATAGTAGAGCTTGAGGTCAGGGATCGTGATACTTCCAGAGGTTGCTTTATTGTACAGGATTCTTTTAGCTATCTTGGGTTTTTTGTTTTTCTATATGAAGTTAAGTATTGTTCTTTCAAGGTCTCTGAAGAATTGTGTTGGGATTTAGATGGGGATTGCATTGAATCTGTAGATTGCTTTGGGTAAGATTGCCATTTTTATTATGTTGTTCAACCAATCCATGAGCATGGGAGATCTTTCCATTTTCTGATATCTTCTTCAATTTCTTTCTTCAAGAACTTAAAGTTCTTGTCATACAGGTCTTTCACTAGTTTGGTTAGAGTTACAACAAGGTATTTTATATTATTTATGGCTACTGTAAAGGGTGATGTTTCTCTTATTTCTTTCTCGATCCATTTATCATTTGTGTATAGGAGGGCTACTGACTTTTTTGAGTTAATCTTGTATCCTGCCACATTACTGAAGGTGTTTATCAGTTGTAGGAGTTCCCTGGTTGAATTTTTGGGGTCACATATGTATACTTTCATAGCATCTGCAAATAGCAAAAGTTTGACTTCTTCCTTTCCAATTTGTATCCCCTTGATCTTCTTTTGTTGTCTTATTGCTCTAGCTAGAACTCCAAGTACTATATTGAATAGATTTGGGGAAACTGGAAAGCCTTGTCTTGTTCCTTATTTTAGTGGAATCATTTTGAATTTTTCTGCATTTAATTTTGATGTTGGCGGTTAGCTTGCTGTAAATTGCTTTTATAATGTTTAGATATGTTCCTTGTATCCCTGATCTCCCCAGGACCTTTATCATGAAGGTGTGTTAGATTTTGTCAAAGGCTTTTGCAGCATCTAATGAGATGATCATGTTTTTTTTCTTTCAGTTTGTTTATATGATGGAATACATTGACAGATTTTTGTATGTTGAACCATCCTTGCATCTCTGGGATAAAGTCTACTTGATCATGATGGATGATTTTTTTTGATATGTTCTTGGATTCAGTTTGCCAGTATTTTATTGAGTATTTTTGCATCAATGTTCATGAGGGAAATTGTTCCTTAATTATCTTTCTTTGTTGTGACTTGTGTGGTTTGGCTATCAGGGTAACCATAGCCTCATAGAAAGAGTTTGGCAATGTTCCTTCTGTTTCTGTTTGGAACAATTTGAGGAGTATTGATATTATCTCTTCTTTTAAGTTCTGGTAGAATTCTGCACTGAAACCATCTAGCCCTGGGCTTTTTCTGGTTGAGAGGTTTTTAATGACTGCTTCTATTTCCATAGGAGTTATAGGTATATTTAAATTGTTTATCTGCTCTTGATTTAATTTGGGCATACGATATCTATCCAGAAAATTGTCCATTTATTTTAGATTTTCCAATTTTGTGGAGTAAAGATTTTTGAAGTATGACTTGATGATTTTCTGGATTTCTTCATTGTCAGTTATTATGTCTCACTTTTCGCTTCTGATTTTGTTAGCTTGGATATTCTTTCTCTGCCTTTTAGTTAGTGTGGATAAGGGTTTGTCTGTCTTGTTGATTTTTCTCAAAGAACCAACTCTTTGTTTCATTACTTCTTTGTATTGTTCTCTTTGTTTCTATTTTATTGATTTCAGCCCTCAATTTGATTATTTCCTGGTGTCTTTTTCTCCTGGGTGAGTTTGATTCTTTTTGTTCTAGAACTTTAAGGTGTGCTGTTAGGTTGCTCTTGTGAGATTTCTCCATCTTCTTTATGTGTGCATTTAGTGCTATGAATTTTCCTCTTAGCACTGCTTTTGTAGTGTCCCATAAGTTTTAGTATGTTGTTCATTCATTTTCATTGAATTCTAGGAAGTCTTTAATTTCTTTCTTTATTTCTTCTTTAACCAGTGGTGACTCAGTTGAGCATTATTCAGTTTCCATGAGTTTTTAGGCTTTCTGTAATTTTTGTTGTTGTTGAATTCTAACTTTAAGTCATGGTGATCTGATAAAATACAGGAGGTTATTCCAATTTTTTGTATCTGTTGAGATTTGCTTTGTGATCAAGTATGTGGTCAATTTTAGAGAAGGCTCCATGGGGTGCTGAGAAGAAGGTATATTCTCTTGTGTTTGGGTGGAATGTTCTGTAGATGTCTATAAAGTCCGTTTGAGTCATAATGTCTGTTAGTTCCCTTATTTCTCTGTTAAAGTTTCTGTCTGGAAGACCTGTCCATTGGTGAAAGTGTGTAGCTGAAGTCTCCCACTATTAGTGTGTGGGATTTGATGTATGATTTAAGCTTTAGTAATATTTCTTTTAAATATGTGGGTGCCCTTGTATTTGGGGCATAAATGTTCAGAATTAAGACTTCATCTTAATTGATTTTTCCTGTGATGAACATGTAATGTCCTTTTTGATCTCTTTTGATTAATTTTAGTTTGAAGTCTATTTTGTTAGATATTAGGATAGCTACACCAGCTTGCTTCTTAAGTCCATTTGACTGGAAAGACTTTTCCCAGCCCTTTACTCTGAGGTAGTGTCTATCTTTGAAGTTGAAGTGTGTTTTTTTATATAAATATTTTTATTTTATACATAAATTTTACATATCAGCCACGAATTCCCCTGTCCTCCCTCCTCCCACCCCTTACCCTTCCCACCAATCCACCCCCCATTCCCACCTCCTCCAAGGCAGGGTCTCCCCTGAGAATTCAGCCCAGCCTGGTAGATTCAGTTGAGGCAGATCCAGTCCCCTCCTCCCTGCACCAAGGCTGAGCAAAGTGTCTCAGCATAAGCCCTAGGTTCCAAAAAGCTAGCTCATGCACCAAGGACAGGTCCTGGTCCCACTGCCTGGGGGTCTCCTAAACAGTTCAAGCTCATCAACTGTCTCACTTATCCAGAGGTCCTGGTCCAGTTCCATGGGGGCTCCTCAGCTGCTGATTCACAGTTCAAGGTGTGTTTCTTGTATGCAGCAGAAGGACGGATTTCGTATTCATTCTGTTAGGCTGTATCTTTTTATAGGTGAATCGAGTCCATTGATATTAAGGGATATTAATGATCAGTGATTGTTAATTCCTGTTATTTTTTGGTGGTGGTGTTGTGTGTTTTCTTTCTTTGGCATTTGTTGGTGGGGTATTATCTATTGCCTGTGTTTTCATGGGTGCATCTAACTTCCTTGGTTTGGATTTTTTCCTTCTAGTGCTTTCTGTAGGGCTTGATTTGTGGATAGGTATTGTTTAAATCTGGTTTTATCATGGAATATTTTGTTCACTCCATTTATGGCGATTGAGAGTTTTGCTGGGTATAATAGTCTGGGCTGGCATCCCTGGTCTCTTAGTGTCTGCATAACATCTGTCCAGGACCTTCTGGCTTTCAGAGTCTCCATTGAGAAGTCAGATGTTATTCTAATAGGTCTGCTTTTATATGTTACTTGGCCTTTTTAATCATATTCCTTATTTGGTATCTGCATGTGGATGTCTTACAGAAAGTTACAGCTTGTCTGGTAACCTAAGATGACTCCATATGCTGGCTCTGATCACTAGTGCTGTGACAGACACCAAATGTAAATATGTCTGCTGCCTGCTGACATGGGTAGATACCCACTAAGAAATGCCATAGTTGTATCATATGGTAATTCTTTTTACTATTTGGAGGGACCACTGCACTGATTTTAACACTGCTTAAGTGTAGTTCTTGTCCAACTTGTTCAGAAATACTTTTCAAAGTGTGGTACCCATATATTGTCTCCTGTTTTCTTTGTGTTCATGTCTCTATCAATTCCACCGTAGCTTCCAACTCAAAAATGATATAAATCACCGGGTGGTGGTGGTACGAGCCTTTAATCCCAGCACTAGGGAAGCAGAACCAGGCTGATCTCTGTGAGTTCGAGGCTAGTCTGGTCTACAGAGAGAGATTCAGGAAAGGTATCAAAAACTACACAGAGGAACCCTGTCTCGAAAAACCAAAAAAAAAAAAAAAAAGATATAAATCACTGTCACTAAAGTTGCCAATGGAGCATCTATGGCGCACTTAATAAGCTCACCCTCTCATCCTATCCTTACTTTATTCTAGGCGACAGTTAGCAAAATTGACAGCTTAGAATTTTCTAATAGGGAAAACCACACTACTCATTCCTACCACCTCAGCCACTCTTGCCTTCCATAATCATCTCCTTTGTTCCTTTCAGACAGACTTCCTTAAGACCCTGCACAGATTCCCAGATTCCCTTATTTGCCACCTCCATACTATTTGACTGGCTTCATCTTTTCAATGGCTTAAAGAAGTTACTTCCAAAGCCACCTTCCCTATTCACAGATGAGTTTAAAGCTACTTTTAATCTCATTCCTTATTTTGAACCTTCTCTTGGATGTCTTACAAGAAGCTAGACAGGCATTCTAATAAGGAATTCTTGACTTTCAAAATATGTTGCTTACTTACTCTTCATCTCTCAGGAAGTGGTAAGCTAAGAACCCAAGAGGTCTATTCATCCCTTTTTTCTTACTTCCCAAACCTGTCCATCAGGAATTCTGGGCAATTCAACCTCCATGTTACATCTTGATTCTATATAACCACAGCTGTAACTATAGCATGCCACAGCACAGCCATGACTCTAGCCTGTGGCAGTATTGTCTTTCTCACAGGCTGCCTCCTGGTCAATTCCTGCTCCTTCTGTTGACCTCTGCTAATCCATTCTATGCTCAGAGCAGCAGAGTAAACTTTGAGAAATTAAAAATGTAAACCAGATCTTGTTAACATCTGCTTAATCCCCTTCAGGGTTTCTCGTTGTAATTGGAATGAACTCCAAAGACTTTATGTACTTTAGCCTCCGATTCTAGCTCTGCTTGGCCTTCTCATGCCTGTTCGATGCACAACAGCTGCACTGGCCCCTATTCAGTTTTCAGAACAGGCCAAGTTGTGTGTCTGGCAGGCACTTCTCAAATGTATTCCCATAGCTGGCTCTTCAGATCCTGTGGGTCTCTGCTCACATTTACTTCCCAGCCCAGGGAGCCCTTTTATGACCACTCTGTAGAAGTGGCTCTCTTTACCTATGCTGCCATTGCTCTTCTGTATGCCAGTATTGATTCCTTCATGGCACCTGTCAACATCAAATGGTATCTCCACATTACAGTGTTCCCACTGGTTCATTTTTATGATCACATCCTTATCTCTTGTAAGTGAGTATTGCCGTTTATTTCTGAAATGATGCTCATCACTAAATTACATTTGATTCTTTTGCTCTATAAAGAGGTTTTTATTATTTTTTAAATTCATTTTCTTTGTCATGTCCTTCTTCATTCTTCTCCTCCATAGAACACTATTCTAATATTTTAGATGTGTTTCCTGTTAGTTGCTAATTCCTAGACCTGAATATTTCATTTACATACATATTATTGATCTGTAGACTATATTCTTTTTTTCTTGCTTTTCATTGTTTGGGAGTTTAGTCTTGGTACCCAGCCCAGGTTGACCCCAATGTCCCATTTCCCCTGCCTCAGCCTCCCAAGTCATAAATGTGTGAATTTGTTCCCAGTTTCCTTTACACTTTATTCAGTCAGCAACCTACTTTTAAAATCTTTGCTATTCTGCATCCAACTAGCCACTGTTTTGAAATGTAACACACTATTACACATATGTACTCCATCTATTTGTTGCCTCAAGCTCCCTACTATTACTAACAAGCCCATGACAAATATCTTTGCACATATGCATAAAAACATGCTTCTCTGGAGAAAAAAAATCTAGAAGTTCATGAGCTATAAGAAATGTCTGCATTTAACTTGACTAAGCACTGTAGAACTAAGCCCCAAGGAAAGCCTGCTTCAAACTCCACTGCAAGGAGGGTCCTTAGATAGCCTCATGTTCTCACTATTATTTGGCACTTACCCTGCTTTCTAGCATTTGCTCATTAGGCCAGTATAAAATAATACCCCTTTTTTAAGTTGTGTTTTCCAGTCCTACAAACTTGAGCAAGTCTTCCTGTGTTTGCTAACTACATGGAATTTCACTTTTTTTCATAATCATAGACCATTTTTAGTATTGGGTTTTATAAATGAGGACTGAGTTTCACCAGATTCTTCAACTGCACCCACTCAGTCACATTTTAATATTCATTCTATTGAAATGATAAATTATCGTAATTTATTGTTCATAGCCTAGGAAAAAGTTTACTTGTTCTTAATTGTTTGCAATGCTCTGTTTGTAAATTAACTATTATTTAGGCAATAAATAAGTGGTCTTAAATTTCTATTTTTGTACATGTTTAAATGATTGTAGAGTCATAATGACAGTCATATCACAAATAATACTACATGAAAAGCAGTTATTACAGTGATAATAATATATTTCTTAGTCAATATCTATTCCTAGACTGAATTTCACTATGCTGGCATTGATCTTCCCCATATATTTGGTGGCTGGTGATTGAGAATGCAATTTTAATCACAGATGCTTCTGAGTATGTACTAAGCTTTGTGAGCGTGACATGTGGCTTGGCCATGTTGGCTTTCCACTTCACAGCTTCTGAGCTGTCTACTTCCTCTTGCTGTTAAAGCTTCCTCCTTTTTCCTCCACATGAGTTATTTCATAGTCTAGTCCAAGAAACATTTACTTCTTCATTCTGGAAAGTGGTTACAAATACTTTTCCTTTATCTTGGTATAAGACGAGTTTGAAGATGCACTTATACCAGTGTCCTTTCTTTTTTTTTGGGGGGGGGGATTAGGTAATTAAAAGGTTCTATTTATTTGTTCATGATCTTAGTGTCTGTCTACTAAACTGTATATATTTCAAACAGTACAGACTCGTGTTATTAAGACTAACAGCAGCCGGGCAGTGGTGGCGCACGCCTTTAATCCCAGCACTCGGGAGGCAGAGCCAGGCGGATCTCTGTGAGTTCGAGGCCAGCCTGGGCTACCAAGTGAGTTCCAGGAAAAGGCGCAAAGCTACACAGAGAAACCTTGTCTCGAAAAACCAAAAAAAAAAAAAAAAGACTAACAGCAATAACTCTATCCTGATAGTTATTGAAAATACTTGTGAATGGATGAATGACTGTGGCCCAGGGTTGTTTTATGTCTTCCATGGACCTGTGTATAAAACATAGATCTTCAGATGTTGGTATTATTTTACTACATTCTAGAAACCAGGAGTTGGAGCTTAGTTGGAGAAAATTGATCACTGGTGGCAGTTTTATAGTTAAGCCTCAATGAAAAGAAAATAAAGCAAAAAATAAATATAAACTATTATCTTCAAGAATAGTAAGATCTGAAGTGGAAATAGGATAGGAAGTGTCACTGTGTAGAATCAGATTAATTCAGACTTTAATCTAAAATTAACATATTTTGAGTACACTTTACAAATGTAGGTAAAGTGAGAGTAGCTATAAAAGCGTGCTTATAAACTATTAGATTATATGTATATTGCATGTAATTGAAATCATGAATAAGATTAAAAACATATTTTTGAGAGAAATGTATATGTAGTCTAAATTAAAAGGTTGACAAACCAAATTCTTTGAATAAGAAAAGAGTTTTTTAAAAGATGTGCATCCATATAAAGCAGTCATATTGTGCATTTGAAAGAAGATGAGAAATTTTGGAATTGCATGAAAATATTTAACAAGTGTAAAGCATTATAAAGGCGCTACATGCTATTCTCTGTTTGGGATTCAGACAAGCAAGCCTAGTCCAGAAAGACCTCTAATGACATAAGTAGGCTTTCTCCTCTGTAGAATTTCAACTCTGATTAGACTAACTCAAGATCATTCATCAGCAGGTAAAATCACTCCAGAAAAGAACAGGGGAGTGACAAGTAAAAGACCTAAAATATAAACTGGCTCAGCACTTGCCTTCCTCCATTTTACTGGCAAAAGAAAATACAAGCTAATAAATAAGATCCAACCTCTTGATTGAGGACAGTTTAGAAAGTCACCTGTCAGAGCACAAGACAGAGAGGAAGCCATTATTGAAGCCATTAATACTACCACTTCAACCTGAAAATCCAGAAGTATCTTCCAACTCAAAAGTCCTTCTGTAAGAAATATCTGAAGACTAAACAAGGAAATATGTGTTTTAGGGTTACTGTCTTCAGATCCAGACATATGCAGAAAAGGGTAGGAATCCATTCATAGTCTGTTATAGACTAGTCATGTGGTACTGTACTGTACACTGGAGACAGAAGAATAGAGCAGCAGTCTGAGCCAGTTTCCAAGGGGGGACACCAACAATCCAGCTTCTATGAATAATAGAGCTCAGGACAAGGTAAAATAGGACTTGAGAAACCTTCTAAGCATTAGCCAATCATTGTCTTGAAGGACTAGAGAGTGAGGAGAAAATCGAGAGTGGGGGGAAAGGCAAAGGAGGAAGTCCAGTGTTCAAAGAACACATTTCCTCTTGTTCTACCTCAATGACATGAGACCACTATAGAGACACATCAAAGATTTCTTCTCTCTTTGAACTTTCTTCCAGTTTCTTCCCCTCTGCCCTGGTCACCACTTCATCAACTATATTCCAGTGTCCATATTACCAGTATACACTGGTCAAGTGTACACTAACTAGTTTATGCTGTATCCACCTTATCTTTTTCCTGTCTTCTGCTTCCAGGATTCATCAGGACATTGTAATCTCACTCTCTTTGTCTTATCCTTTTTCTCCAAAGTCTTAGATAGAACTTTGTTTTTACTTTTCATGAAAATAGGCAGCACACATGCAAACTGAAAACACTTACAGTCTGGTAGCAAATTCATCTTGCTATTTAACTAATCAATCAAAAAGAACAAGATTCCAGAAATTGATGCTAGACCAAGGCTAGACAATAGTGGAAGAAAGTTCCATAGGCAACAATTTGTTTTTAAACTTTTTGAAGATATAGATTAATAAAATAAAACAGAGATACATACAAACACATAAAGGTATCTGTAATAAGCACTTTTGTGCGTAAAGTTGCATAATGAAATACAAATCCTCTGCTAATTTCATTAGGGATCTATTAAGCTAGCAGGACTCTTAATACACAAATAGAATAATTATCTTCTTCAACAGCAGGAGGACAATTTACCAGAAGAAGAAACCATTTAGATGGCACAATTAAGTCATATTTCTTCTTTTCCTGCCGATAAATTGAAGAGATGATCATTAATGTTATTTATTGTTTTCAGAGTTTTTTTCTTGTTTTTATGCCTTGTCTACTTTTACCAACACTTACTATCAAGTTCTTCCTATGGTATCAGAGGCTGTGGTCATCTACCAGGGCATCCCCCCTTTTCCTCCTTACTAACAGAAACTAGTCCCAGTTCTAGCCTCAGAAGCAGAGCCTGATGGACCTAGCCTGTCACAGTAGTTCTATTCTCCCTCAGTGGGAAAAAAAATGCCATGTGATCTTCCCCCAACAGACAGAAGAGTGAGTCTACCAAATACCGGGACATAAGAAAACATTGTTAAATTTTCTCCTTGAACTCATGGAAGCTTCTAGACATGTAGAACCATAATAATACTCTTGTCACCATGAGGGAAAGATGTCACATGACAAACACAAGGTAGTAATAATTTAGACCTCAATGATTTTGCTGTAACCCCTAATCAGCTGAGGTCAGAACATCTCTACCCTATGCCATAAAATACATTTTTATGGTTAATTCTTTGCTGGGTTGTCCCATTAGTTACAGCAAAAAGAGTTTAAAGTATGTAATATACTCTAACTACAAATGTCTTCATTGTCAACTTTTATAGGGCATGATGGGATAGGAGCGGATATGCATCTGACTGCTCCATATGGAATGAAGGGAATTCAACAGCATTGAATAGTGAGAACCCTATAATAAAGTAGTCCTCATGAAGCAGCACAGACAAATCAAAACATTACACAGAAATGTAAACTATGCAAAATACTGGTAAGATGATTCATCTGGAATGTTCCATCTCTAGAGGCAGAAGGGACAAAGGAATGGTACCACATTTTAATCCACTAATAATTTCAAGACTTTGTTGAAGCATTCATCATTCTGAAGTTACCCTTACAAGGATATGTGGATTTCTATGTCCACCGCACACTACTCCAAGACATGGATACAACTTAATCACCTATCAATATATTTTATGGGCTTTTCTCACCAAAAGTAACTATGCTATGACAGACGTGTTATTCTGTTTTATTATCTCCATAATATATCCTATAACATCACTTTGTAAACCTCAAGTATGTTGAATGAAATTTATTGTTCTATGTTTAGAACAAAATGAGTCAACTAAATTATTTTCCTTCTTTTCCATGGAAAAAAATCATTTCTCAACTAATATCCTAAGTATAAAATTACAATTATCCCATGGGTAAGTTGGGAATCAACAGGCTTCTCAGAGTGCCTTTAGTTGTTGGACTAATGAATCACATACTTCCTTATCAAAAATATAAAGTTCTTAGCTTCTATGTCTAAATTTCATAGTCTATAATATCAGGATAAATGCATGAATGATCTCACAGGTCTCACAAGAGGCTAACATGAAATATTACACGTAATGTTCATACACATTTAAAAAAAAAGTGCTAATTATCGTAAGCTATCTTTACCACCCTTATTTGAATTGATTTTAATTTGTAATCTCTTAAAGAGAGGCTCCTCTGACCTCCAGTTGCTTTGGCTTTGGAGTTCAGCATAAAATGAATCCAAGATTCATTGAAAAAAAAAAAGAGGCAGAGACCGTTGCTCTGTGAAATCCTTGTGTTGTCCATACTGCTTATCACCTCAGATGTTAGAGTCATGGCTGTCACTGTTTACCAGGTTCACACTGAACATCAGTGCTGTTGACACAGTGGAAGCCTGGGTTCCTGATAGAAAATCTTACAGGCAACAAGGAGCAGTCGCCCAGTGCTGGCATATGTTTTCAAGCCTTCTCGGATCTTCCTGTGAAATAAAGGAATTGGGATGGACGACCTTTATGGTCCTTTTAAAGTCTCACATTTCACCCTTGTTATGACCCCTGTGGATACAGGATAGATTGCCTGTATTGATTACACCTTAAGAGTGAAACTGAGCGAGGTCCTATTTAATCAGTCCTACAGGGCACAGATTTTTTTCCCTGCTATAAAATTTAGAAGGCTCAGAATCAGAGAGGTTAAATGATTTTCCCAGCACACCATCTGGCATGTTTATAATTTCCTGTTGCAGATTGCTTATTTCTAGCCACCAACAAATGGCTAAATTGAGAGCAAGTCTGGAATGTAATGACGCCGCCCCAGCATGGTTCTACACTTTCAAACCTGCAGATACCTGGGCTCAGTCCATACTTCCCTTAGAAAACTTTTCAACTGAAAAGTAGAAAGCTTCAAAATCAATGTTCACTTCTAGTTTTTTCTGGGTTTTTAGATAAGCAGGATGCGGGTTTGCTGTTCTCAACACATGGTCTTTGTCATTTTCTCCATTATACTCTAAATGAGAACTTGTTTTCACTACACAGTCTCACAATTCTAAACATGGTTCTTTATGGTCAGAAATGTTAAAAGTAAGTAATTCTTTGTATCATTTGATTTTTGACATTTTTATTGTTTTTATAAGTTTCTAGCTCACTTAACAGCTGGACATCTAACACATATATCATTTTATTTTGAAAAATGAGAGTGTATTATAGATGCCACCCACTTGCCATTATAATAGATAGAATTACTGATTATATATACCCTTCTCAGCAGCAAGAGGATACACAATTGCCTCCTATGACTGTGATAACAAAATGGCAGTTACAATTGGCACCTAGAGAAACAATACATAATTGCCATCCACTAAACTAACAGAAATAGAGAGAGAGAAAAATTATCTGCACAATAGCCCAAGCAGTAAGACAGAATCAACAACCTTCAGCCCTTACTTATTTTGAGCGGAAGAGAAAGAAGGCAATTTGCTCTTCAAAGTACCATCTCAGAAGAAATCTATTGTTGGAAGATGACTCATATTATATCTTTTACAAGTTCCTTTTGCTCACTCTGCAAAAGGGGAAGAGTAAATATGGAATCCAAGAGGAAAAGGGGTTAAACCTAGCCCTCAGGTACCAGGAAAACAAATTATGTTAATTTGCCAATGACAATTATAAACGGCTTTATGGAAAGTAATGCTTTTGGATAGTAAAACATAACATTGATATTTCCATTGGAGTAGCTGGCTTCCCTGTGTGGGGAGAATGCACAATAGAAATGCTTGGATGACATGGATCCTGGGCTCCAGGTTATTCCAACATGCTGATTCCATGTAGAGGTTTGAGATGCTCTTCAACTCACATATCCAAACAAAATTTTCATGCTTACAATAGAGTTTCACCAGGGCTGCAGCTCTTTCCACTAAATTTGTTATCAGTTCTAGAGAATAAAGAGTACTCATTGCTCTGATTTCACCAATAGAAGTTTCTGAAGATGAAAGTCTGTACTAGAAAAAGACAGACATAGAGAGAAAGAACTAAAGCCTGGGTCCTACACTATATCTGACAACTATGAGTCTAGCTGAGTGAGGGTTGAAGTCATATTTTTATGCAATCCCTCTGCTTATTTCTATTTTTTTTTGTGTGAGAAGAAGATTACAGCAATACTTCCAAGGCTGTTGAACACTAAGCCCAGTGAAAGCTTGAGCCACACTGGTGTGAGCTCCGTGCAATGGCAGCAAATGGAATCACGTACGTGCTCTCTCGGCAGTACAAACCATAAAGGATGCAGCCCACTCAAAAGTCTGCAGAAGCATGAGTTGTGCTGCAAGGGAGTAATGTTTTTGAAGTTACAATACTGTGATGCTGATAGATTGCAAAAGCAGTAAAAGCCCATGAACAGATAGTCATGTTTCTTTTCTACAAAGAAATCCATATAATGAAAGAAACTGGTATAATCCATCAAATTCTTAATACTCCAATGACTATCCCTATTATAAATTTCACAGTATCATTGACCTATTTCTGTATGCTTTTGATTCGTGTTTGGGTGTGGAGGAAATACTCAGGTTCACTCTTACTGAAAATAAGATTCCTTACATGTTTAAGAAAAAAGAAAACCAACCATAAAGCAAGTAGATTGAAAATCATTTACATTTTAAACTCATTACTCTAAGTGCTGATATTTTCTTCATTAAAAGCTCTAGTATTGGAATTGTACACTATAACAGCTGTTCCCAATCTTCCTAATGCTGTGATCTTTTAATACATTTCTTCATGTTGTGGTGACCCCCAACTATAAAATTATTTTTATTGCTGCTTCACAACTGTAATTTTGCTACTTTCATGAATCATAATGTAAACATCTGATATGTAGGATATCTGATACATGACCCCTGTGAAGGGGTTGTTCAACCTCCAAAGTGGTCATGACCCACAGATTGAGAACCACTGCATTATAATAATCCACATTACATACCTATTAAAGTTCTCATAGAAACATCAAATGAGGAGAATTGGAACAATAGCAGTCCTCCAAACACTGAATACTACTGTGTCCTAAGCACCATTGCAGGATGTCTGTACTGCTCACCCAATCCTCACAGTACTTCTTTGAAACCGTGACTTCTGTTTTCAAAATCAGGAGTAGAAGCTTTAAGAAATCAAGTACATTTTCTAAAGGAGCACTAGTGAAGCATGGGGCCTGTATTGACTGATGTTGTCAAGTTCCAAGTCATTAATGTATCTGTCAAACTGATTTTTAGAATAATCCAACTGGAGAAGAATGCAAATCTCAAGACTACCCAAGGGGCTGGTGAGATGGCTCAGCAGTTAAGAGCACTGGCTGCTCTTCCAGAGGACCTTGGGTTCAATTCCCAGCACCCACATGGCAGCTCACAACTGTCTGTAACTCCTGGTCCAGGGCATCTGACATCCTCACACAGACATATATGCAGGCAAAACACTAATGTATATAAAATATGAAAAGATTATTTTTCTAACGAAAAAGACTATTCAAGTGCAGGTTATGTCACAGTATAGACTTCCATGTGGTTGTCCAAACAAAGATTGTACAGAATCAAGAGCTTCTTTAGAAAAGGCTTCAGGAGAAAAATCGAACCAGATAAAGGCATTGAATCACTCTCAACCCTTCTACCATGACATGATTTTTAAAATATATTTTATTGAATGTAAAGAAAACTAATAATAATAAACAGAAGCTGTAGTGAGTAGCTGGTCCAGCTTTGACCTGTAAATATTACCCCCATTGAGGCTTCTGGTAATTGTCATGCCTATAAGGCAGGGCCAAGACAGGAGCCCTTAAGACCTAAGGTCCAGATGTGCCAGCTCACTTGGTTTCTGGACCCTGGACGCTGGAGGTAGACCGAGCAGAGTTCTCCAGAGAACACCACTGGACTGCATTTCACCTCTCCCAGACCCTGTAACCTATCCCTTTACTTGTAAGTTAACCCACAAAATAAACCTCCCTTTTAACTATGTAGAGTTGCCTTAATACTTCCACCAATAAGAAGCATTTGTCGTGTAAGAAATGGGCATCAGGCCTTTAAGTAGCCCTCAGATAAAAGTTCATGCAATTAAGTCCTTATATCTGAGGAGTTTATAACTATAAAGCAAGTATTAACATATCATCATACTAAGCTATGTGATTCAAGCTCCTTCTCCACCTGCCTTGACTAACTGGAAGCTAAGGAACATAGTTCTTTTCTCAACTATCTCAGCTTATACAAGTTGGGGCAGTAGTGGATGATGCTCCTATAAACAACAAGGATACAGTGGGCTGATGGGTGTTCATCCATCTTCACTGAGCTTACCATACAGCTTATGAAAATGTCATCATGTTATACAATGCGATTTGTTTTAAATAAAGGAAAATTAAATGGGTAAAATTAAAACAAAACATTGCCACTGAGATTAGACACCCACACATTCTAATTTATTAGTTTGGTATAGATTCCAAAATTTATTAGTTTGGTATAGAGTCAAAACTTTTAAAACTTCCAGATGAGTCTAATGTTCAGCCAGACCCTAACACTATTATTATAGCCCTCTCAGATCCAGAGTCCAATTGCATGTGCTATTATTGCTGTAGGAATCGTTTCAGCTAAGAACAAACCCGTCAACCACCCACTGTGTTGCTAACCATCTTGTCTCCAGGATTCCTAAAACAAAATACTCCAGCAAATTCTAAATATCAACCTACTATATAATTTCCTGCCATATAAGGAAATTTGAAAGCATAAGGGAAGCTTCTTTTTGGTACAGCATCAATTGCCCCTGATCTTCATGTTGCCACAGAGGACATTAAATTCAGTTAAGGATAGAGTGGCAGCACCTAAATAGTTTTCGACAACTGTGTGAAAAGCAGTTCCATTTTTCATGGTTTGCTAAGTTATTTGCTGGGACCCCAAATCTATGAAGAAAGGGGCTGTTCAGGAGACAACAACAAAGCTGAGAGAAAGGTGTGACTAGATCCCTTCTTCGATAGGAAGTTGTATGTTCAACAGTTGATGAGGACTCCAGAAGCAAGAGCCTTGTCTTTGGGGACAATAGGACCTGCGATCAAGCTAAGGACAGGAAAACTGAGCAGACCCGCTAGCACATCAACAGTCACACTGCAGATCAAAGTCAAAGCACTGACCATGGGCACTCTGGTCATTTTACAGTAAGGTATCAGTGACAGACAAGGAGTGAGTGGCCAACTCACCTTTCATTGATTTATCGTCATATACCTGTAGATATCCCCAGCCACCCACTCTATCACATACACCAGGCTACTTCATTTGTATAGCACAGGTACAGGAAAGCAAATCATCAGGCAATGGGTAAGCCTGAACCTTGCAGGTTCCACCCCTAGGAAGCTATTCTTTATACCCTTCTGGACTCCTTATATCGATCCATGTTAAGGTAGAAACTGATCTTATAAATTGAAAAGTTGCTGAGATTTAACTACAAAAAAAAAAAAAAAAGAAAACCACAGATTTGTCTGATATATAAAGAGAATGAAGCAAAATACGTTTTGTTTTTTGTAAGAGAGATTAAGTCATCTCCAAATCCCTGGAGAATTACAAAGAAGAACATTTATATGTGGACAGATGTAGTAGATGTTTAACAAACTTCTATTGTATACAACATTTATTTTCCATCTGTGCTTCAATATTTTGGCTCTTTTTTATTGTTTGTGTCTTTGAGTTCTTTTTTATTTTTTAATTGAAAACTGCTTCAAATGATTCATATACCTGTGTGTGTATATTATATATAAAACATGTTACATCTATTTTGATCCACAACGATTTATGCAATGTTTGAGCAGAAAGCATCTTTTGAAGAGTCTACCAGAAATTACGGGGTGTTCCACCCAGGGTAAAAGATATTTCCAGAGAAATCTGGTTCCTCTTTGGGGTTTCTTAATCTTGATAATAAAGAAGGAAGCTCAAGGACAATTTTTATTAGAGTTTAAAAGAAAAAGCACGGGTCAAACAAGTTATAAATCTCAGCACCTTCAGAGGAGCAAGATGAAGAAAAGGAAGAGAGAACACCATATTGCTTGAGTTAAGCCAGCACACTGAGCAATGGAGGTTAGACACATGGTGGGTAAGATGATTCATGGTAAAGTAGGGCTGGGGAAGAGTCAGGAAAAAAGGAAAGGAGCCCAAAGTTTGGGGGAAAGCATACTTGCAAAATAGATCAAAGAAAGGGAAAGGTTATGTTTTTCACAACTCCATGGTGGTGGCTCCAATAGCAACTGCAGAGGACTGAGAGGAAAAGTGTCTCATCTCATTAGAAGAGTAAGTATTCACTCTATGGCCTAATACAAATCTGTCTTCTTTGAGATATGCTCCCTTAACAGACAATTGGCTAGACCAACTGGATTAACTCTATCTTCGGTATCTTGGAAAGAAATCACTTTCCCTTAATGGCCCTCCAATGCTACTATAATAATGGTTACTTACTGCAAAGATATGCTACTCTGTTATAACATTATATCTTTGAAGTTCTTGAGTTATTGTACTATTAACTGGTTAAAAGCTTACTTTCTGAATTCTGATATATCTGCATTTTAATAAAGATCCTACATCAAACTAGCTATTCAATTTGGTTAATACATTTATCCTAAAGTTTAGTTCTTAGTCTGTGACTAAGAAACTGATGATCACCTGGTGATGCTACTAGAAATATCATGCATGCATGATGATGAACATGAAAAATCTAACACTATGAACAGTAGTAAGTGTTCAATAAAGATTATTTCTGCAATTTATACTAAAAACATCCCAAATAAAAAATAATATTTAAAAACATGTATGTTTAAGATAATAAACTTATGGTATATAAAATCTAAGACAGTAAAAAATAAGAATAATCAATTTCCTCAGCCTACACTTGTTCTGAAAACCATAAGACTTTGTAAGTTACTTACTGTCCTGGTCTATAAACTAAAGATGAAATACCAACTATTGGGAGGGTTATAAATTAGGATTTCCACAGCGAATTTCTTGGGTGTTCAGAGTATAATAGCTCCAGTGGTTAACGTGTCAAAAAAGATCTCTTTCTCCAAAGTTGGGAGAAATGAGGCTATAAAATATCTGGATTAAATTGTAAATGTGAGATCTTAATTATTCAAATGTTCAGCAAAAGTCAATTATCCTTCCATTAAAATGCAAATATGCACTCGAGTTCTTGCAGGGGTGCACCCGTGGAAGAAATGAGCTGCAGGGAGCAGCAAAAGGAACAAGGACTCATGCCAGCAGATGATAGGACTTGAGGGAGAGGATGAGAGCGGCTGTAGAACTCACTGAGTGTAAGTTTTAAAAAGAAAGGAGAGTTTAAACACCTATTTGGCTTTTTACTTGTGTATCTGTGTGTGAGTACCTGCCACATGTATGTGGGCATCCATGGAGGTTAGAAGAGGCTCTCAGAGACCTTAGAGCTGAAGTTAGAGGTGGTTGGAAGCAACCCACTTAGTGAATGCTGAGAACTGCACTTGGGTCCTCTGCAAGAACAGAGAGTTCACTTAGCTGCTGAGCCATCTCTGCACCTCACTGCACACCCCCCAAAGAGTTTTAAAAATGACATGTGATCCAACAGCCTGGAAAAGAAGTGATTAATTTAAGAAAAGGCTCCACTTGCTAAGAGAAGTCAGTTCTGCAGGGAATTAGCTCCAATGGGAAGAGTATCAGACAGTAACAGCTGACTTAAAGAGAAAGCAAAGAAGTCAACCTGGCTGGCATTATCATCTAACAGACATACAGGGGCTGTGACTAAGAAAGTCTCAGCTCCTGAGAGGAAGCAAGAAGTTTAGAGGTTGTCTTAGCTTTGCTTCCTGATGTTGTGAAAAAGCACCCTCACAACACAGCTGAAAGGAGAATGGGATTATTTGGTTCACAGTCCATCATGGTGGTGAAGTCAAGGCAGAAGGGATTTAAAGCAGTTGTTCATATACACAGTCAAGAAAGAATAAATGAATTCACACATACTAATATTCAGCTCCATCTTTCCTCTTACATTCAGGTCAGGGTCCAGCCCCTGAAATGATGCTGCCCACATTCAGGGTAGACCTTCCCATCTCAAAGAATCTATCAAGAAGCTCAAGATAAACCTAATCTAGACAATCCCACTGAGACTCCCTTCTCAGGGGATTCTGCCCCATGTCAGTGATAATTAACCATTGCATAAGGGGAAGCCTGGGTACTTAACAGAAATTTGTCCCTATAATTCTGGAGACAAAGATCCAAACTGGAGGTATCAACAGGACCACGGACCATGGCAAGTCTTGGAGGAAAATCCTCCCACCTCTTCTGTCACTGAGAAATGCTGATAGTCCTTGATATGTTGGCTTGTGGCCACATCATTCTAATTTCTGTGGCTGTCCCCACAGTGCCTTCTTTACCACATGTATACACTTGTTTCTAACAAAGACTTTTGTAATTACATTCATGCTCACCCGGGTACTCCAGTATAATAGCTGAAGAACTTTTACATCTTCAAAGCCTTTTTCCTAAATAGTATAAAGTGTGCTAGTAGTAGGGATCTACATGCAGACATATTTTTGAAGAGGAAGAATTCAGTCTGTAGTGGTATATTCTGGTTCTTCAAACTCCAGTCCATCTTGTATGGAAATATACACAAACCACCCCAACACTCCCACAAAATGTCTCTCTGTTATATATCAATACAAAGTCTCATCTAATTTTTCTGAGCTCAAATGACATAAATCCTATCTCAATCAGGTACAGTTGAAAATTTAACCATGATTCATCCTGCAAAAAGTATTTTTCATCCATGGACTTATGACAATAGAGTATAAAGCATCCATTCTCAATAGAAAGTGATGAGAAAGTCATAGGATAACTGTTACATACATTCTTAGTCCAAAGTATAGTAATTGGAGGAACAGCCGGGCGGTGGTGGTGTGCCTTTAATCCCAGCACTTGGGAGGCAGAGCCAGGTGGATCTCTGTGAGTTCTAGGCCAGCCTGGGCTACAAAGTGAGTTCCAGGAAAGGCGCAAAGCTACACAGAGAAACCCTGTCTCGGGGGGGGGGGGGGGGAGTAATTGGAGAAACAAAGAGGTCACACACCCTAAGAAAGTTTTCAGTGAAGCAGGAAATATTTCATTGGTTCTAATATGCTTCTAATAGTGAGCCTTCTATGAGAAGTAGGTTTTGCAGTTTGGGCAAGCTACAAATGTGCTGGATCACCAAAGCATCTTTCTTTTGGTGGAACAGTTCATTGCCCAACTTACATTTTCCCCTGATCTTTCCTGTAATTTAAAAGAAGAAATAAGGCCACACCTTAAAGGTTTGTTTGTTATCTTGCCAGCTAAATATCTAATTCTATTGCTCATATGTTGAATTTTCTATATGACTGTACAACACAGTCCAATCGTGTTTTTCTTTCTCTTACAGTACCAAGCATCACTGAAACAAGCTCCCGGTGTCCTTTGGAGCACTTCACATAAACTTCTATCCAAGGCATTTCAGTCCTCTGAGGTAACGCAAACTGTCCATTGCACTCAGCTCTTCCTTCTTGGTGCTTACCAGAGCCTAGACTTTTCCTATCATGGGTTTTGAAATTCTTCACACCTCTAACCTTTTGTCAACAGTAAAACCACTTCCAGGTCTGCAAGCATTTGCTACAGTATACTCTGCTTCTCTGTAACAAACTTATAGACATTTCCTATGGCTTCCACGGTGCACTAATACAAATTGGATGTCTTAAAACAACAGAATCGTATTCTTTCACAGTCCTGGGGCCAAAGGCCAGGGTATACAGTGTATGCAAAATCTCACCTTCAGGAGACTATAAGGGTACACTGCTGGAGGTGTCCCTTGGCTCTTCCTTATTGTGCTGGTTTTCAGCAATCCTTGGATCATTGGAAGCAATCACTTTACTTCATTACTCTCTATATTCACTTTGCAGTGAGTCTGCCTCATTTACATATCTATAAGCATACCATGGGAAAGGGAGATATGAGGAAAGGTAGTTTATGAATGGAAAAAACTACAAATACGTAGCTAAAAATGGCCTATGCTCAGCTACTTAAATGTCTCAGCATCAAGACAGAGTATCTGTGCTTTGCTCCAACTCTATTCATCTTCGTTTGGTCACCACTGGTTCCAAAGACCATTTATAACTTCCAGTTGTGCACTTCTGCCTAACTCAGAAGTCCAGCATATGGACATTAGGAAAGAGGAGGAGGACATCAAAGAAGTAATCTAAAATTAAGAAAAATCCTAGAGCTTTGGAGAAGAGTAAGGAAGCACTCTTCTTTCTAGAGTCATGGCCTAGGATAGTCACAAGAAATAAAAGGAAGAAAAAGGAAGAGAGGAAGGAGAGAGAGAGAAAAAGGGAAGAAAGTGAGAAGAGGAGGAAAAAGAAAGGACATAGACCGTTTTTAAGGATAAAGAAGGACCTGAGAAATGGTGGAGTGGGTAACAGTGCTTCCCACTGAAGCCTGACAATCTCGGTGTGTTCCCTGGAACCCATAGTGGGAAGAGAGCTCTAACTTGCACACATGTGCCTACCTATCCCCTACACACACATTCATAATCAGTAAAATAAAAGTAGTTCTCTTTTTAAGTGTAACTTGAAGAAACGATTTTATTAATTGATTAATTCTTTTAAAGCTGCAGGAAAGGAACCCTTCTCATCTGACAGGCTCCCCCCTTTTCTCATACCATCTGCATTTCCTAGAGAAGCAGTGCTCAAATTTCCTCTTCTGAGCACTCAGTAGAACCATTCCCAGTACACACCGCCTGCCTCTGCAAGTCTACCCACTGCCCATCATTTTGCTATTCAGCTTTTCAAGCTGCTTTTTCTCTAGTTCTGGGGTTCTTTAAAATCTAGCTATTGCAAAGGCACACAGTATTTCATGCTTATTTAACTAATGATCCACTGGTTTTTTTATTAAAATTTGGATAATGTTACTATCTAAGGAGTAAAAGCAATAAACTCTATGAATTCGTATGAAAATTAATATCTGAATGACCTTGAAGTTTATAAATAAGTGCCTTTTCAGTAAAAGAAATAGTTTCCTTTTAGGTTGCTGGAATTTCAATGTGGCATAGGTTTTATGGTCCATCCCTAAAGCTACTAAAATAGAATTCACAAAGAAAGCAAGAGAACACAAACTCATTTAGAGGAAGCCAGTTGTCTCCCTTAGCATGAAGAGCAAGTATATCAAAAGGCAACTCCACAGAAAGATGAAGGACGAAGGTCATGTCTTTCTTTCCAAGGCTAAATTAAGATAAATTTCAAAAGCTCTCATCTTAACACCTTGCTAAAGCAAATTGCATTCCTTCCTACTATATTTACTAAGGTTGCTGTGCTTCCTGCCTTTAATGACCAGCCTCTTTGACCATGCTCTGCTGAAATCTCATAAAGATGAACTTCAATTATAAGTGCAGCAGAGAGCCAAGGTTGCATAAGCTAACTGCACACAGCTGTCTAGGGTACAATGCCTGGATGAGGACGCTACCTCTCTTATTTTAGCTCCATTTTCGGGCTGCCCTTGATTGAACTGACCAAAGAGTTATATTTTCTTTAACATCTTTTTATCTTCTCCACTTTTCCAATACACACAGAGAGAAGATTAAAAGAGCTGAGGCCTCTAGGCCAGCAGCATTACTGGGTCACACTGAATGACCTTGGCTTACTGGTTTCTAATGTTTCTGCTGCCTCACTTGAAACAGTGGGATACTTCCTCTCTAGGGAGGCCTCTCACAGCACCTGCCGCAAATGATTGGGTGTCCTCCAGCGGATTTTATCAGCTGGAATTTTTTTAAAGATCACATGTGCACCAAGGTTAAGATCGATGTCATTACAGAAATAGACCTAGATTCCAAAAACCTTTGAGTAGAATTAAAAGCCATTATTGGAGTCCTTATGCCAAAAAGAAAAAAAAAAACTTACCTTAAAAGATGTCTTTAGGTTGTCAACTGTCATCTATTACTTTGTCAATGTTAGATTCCTCTGATGTTCAGCCAGTGTCACCTGTCTGCTTCTGAACTGGTTTTTTGATCCATCACTCTTATTTGTACCTATTGTCTCCTGGAATAAAGCTTATCTCTATGAATACTTTACATTAATTTAAGTAAATAGCGTAAGTCATAAAGCTAGTATCAATAAAAATCTACAATACGTATATAAGTAACAGCAAAATACTAATGGCACAAAGAAATGTATTTGAAAATACCATGTTGTGGTAGTTAGTCATCATAACATGTCCTCTCGTATCAATTCCCGATCTCAATATTGCTTCCGCCAAACTCCACCCCAGATACCCAAAAATGTAGTTAAGGTGTTTTCAATGATGCTTCCTTTGCCATAGAAGAAGAACATTGTTTGTCTTAGTTTCTTCAACCATATAATTCACAGTAGAATATTCATTAAGCTGATATGTTAGAATTCTGTTGCTATCTCCAACTTAAAGCAGCTTCATTTTTGTGAATAAATACTAAAATGTAAAGGGCTCAACTTGGTAAGGAAGAAAGTGTTCTGTGCCTAATTCTTTAGCCTCTCTGCTCATGGATACTTTGATAAATTTGGAGGATTGTTGTCAAATTTAGGTCTGCTTATAAGGTGAAATTGATGAGACTTTTGAAATAGAGTTAAAGACACAATTGAGATCATTATCATTTTTAAATTTTATTTTATTTTTGTATATTATTTGTGTGTGTGTGTGTGTGTGTGTTTGTGCACATGTGCACGCACAAGCGCATGCACAGGACTATCTGTATGCCATAGCACATGTGTGGAGGATAGAAGACTAATTGCTGGAGTCAGTTCTCTCCTTCCCCTGTGTGAGTTCCTCTGGTGGACTCAGGCCTTCAGAGTTGATGGCAAGCACCCATATGCACTGAGTCATCCTATAGACCCCAGGATTATCATTTCTTAATGCCAGAAAAAAATATGAAAGATAGTTGTGATTCCCTATTATGCTTATGGATTGGATTAAAATTGCCACACCATTGCCATTATGGAGTACAAGGAGTACAAAACTATTTTATACACAGAAGTCAGAGAATACTTTTTTACAGGTGTGTGAAGAATATTATAATCCCAATAACTAACCTATTCTCCTTACCCCAAGAATATATTCAAAATTACAGTTTGGCTAGGCAATTAGACTCTACAGAATTAACTAATTCATGTGTCCACACAGTCTTATATTACATGCAACACCAGTGAATCTTCAAGTTTTGTTTATATGATTTAAAGAGGAATGCACACTTCTGATTCATGTTTAAGCATGAGACTATATGCTTATTCTGACAATGATAAAAACAAAATAAAACATTAGGCATGAAACTGTAGAGTCATGGATTCTACTCTGAAAGCCAACTGACAGCTACAAGTTACAACCAACTTGATTTCATATACTTCGTGGGGATAAAGTGTAGCGTTTGGTCTCCAGAAAACTGCTGAGATAAACAGCAAAGAGCTTTCCTTTTCCCTTACATAAAATTCATGTTCCATTTCTAAGTTTCTTCTGTGTCTGCTCAACAGAGAATCTGCTGGGCCCACAGTCACAGACTGATGCTGACCAGGCAGTTCCTTGGAGATCCTCTTGGGAAAGCAATGGCACCGGAATCCATTTAATTCTCTCAAATCCTTGTGCTTTCTTAATTGATGTGTTTACCTCTTTTAGTTACCTTCTGGATAAAATACAAATGAGTAAAACAACTTTTTTGTGAATGTGAAGGATATAACCTTAAGAGTTACTAGAACCTAAGTATTTAACTCATATTTTCTAATATATTGTTAACATAGGTAAGCAGAACACAAAAGATTAATTACATTCAAGTTCTAACACTTTAAATTTTAAGGCTAAATAAACTGCTACAAAGTATTAATTATGCAGAATACTGAATATATATATATATTTTAGCTGGGTAATATATCTAGGCTATCTAATATCTGTAATTTTTAATTCCACACCTTCCCTGAGAGATTTTTAAATATGCAAATATATCAACCAAGAAGCAAAGCAGAATGAATAATCCTTTGCCAAAAATGGAATTTTATTTTTTCCAAAGAAAACAACTATCTATGTTTTCCTAAGAATTTTCTATTTATCCTATCTTTTAAAATATTTCCCCTTTATTAAACTAAAAGGTAATGTTTTCAATGACTTTTAGCACAAAGTAGGGAAATAGAAATGAAAGGTTCGTGGATGAAAATAACCAGTTCCTAGTCTTCCACAATGAATGGAGGGTCTAACATGAGAGACAATGACATTGTTTAAGAACCCAGAGATGCTAAGATCCACATCTGTACCTCACCTCGATCTCAATGTGAGTGCACGGTGATGATGATCCAGGAGCATGAACTCCAGAGACTTTTAGAATTTCAGCCTCACCGAGGATAAGCCTGGGTCCAATCTTCAATCTAAGCACTATACAGTCTGAGCCAAAAAAAAAAAAAAAAAAAAAAAAAAAAAAAAAAGCATGCATGAAACAGGAAGAAAACGCTGCTCCAAATGAAAGCTGATCTAATTCATCTTGATTATAGGAACTTCAGACTAGTCAGAGGAAGCAGCTTAAGACCACAAGCCTCTCATAGTCATGAGAAATAACATTTATTAAAATTTAATGACTGTACATCAGCATGCCATTTCTAATTACTTGAATAACTAACTCTTGGTACCCACTTTTATTTTTAGTCACTGTTTGCCCTTGATTGGAAAATCCTTCTGCTTCAGAGGCAAGCAGACTCATTATGAATGGAAGAGTTGTTCTTAAACTCGGATTTATTCTTAGATTTTTCACAGGGAAAACGCATATTTAACGTTTTGTCATACCTTTATAGGTCAATTGCATAATGCTTCATGTACACTTCATCTGAAGATGAGCATTTAATGGGATGTGTCAAGAATTCCCTTCTCCAGCTTGCAGTTAGCTTTAAAATGCCATCATAACTGCAAGGATGCCACCATGTGGCCAACAAGGAGCTTTCCTGACAGCTGTGTAACATAACCTAAAATGCACACTGAGAAAAATGCACAATTAAAATCCAGATGTCACGAGTGAAATTCTGTTATTTATCAGAGCTTGCCTTTGCCCTACTTATAATTCTCTATTTAATTCACAAGCTCCCAATTCATTTGCAATGTAATTCATTCCACTTTTACTGAATTCTTAACTCCACCTGTCTGTAGCAGGGTCCTTGCTGTTGTTCCCTTTTGGGGTGGGGGCCAAGTAGGCGCAGAGTCAAACCACACAGACTCCAGGACAATGTCCAAACAACAAGCTCAGTTTATTCAGGAAGAGGCAAGCCTTATATACCCTCCACCCGACCCTGGGGGGAGGTCTGATGAATATGCATCTGCTGGTGTCACATGGCTGCCTCTCATTGGTCCAGGTCATCTCCAGATCATGTTTCAGCTGCTGTTGTTAAGACCATCAGGCAGACCCAGGCTGGCTCTCAGAAAGTCTCTTTTTTACTTCTTTGGGCCGTCTGGCCCTCAAGCCCGTGAGGGATGAGTCATCTCACACCTGTCAAAGAAACAGAACAAATACCAGTAGGGCCTTCTCTGCACAGAGTCTCATAGTAATAATAATAATAACAATAGTGATGATGATGATGATGATTCTTAAAGGTAAAAAACCCAGATATGCATAAGATTAAGGCATTTGAAGCATCTTTAAAGCCTTTCAACATTTATTCATATTAAAGCAATTCTTATTGTACTCTTCAACCCTTTGGAAAATTGCAGTCATTTTGTCAATACTAATGAACCACTGTGTATTCTTTTATATCACTGTTAGGCAATTAAAGACACGCTGAACGATGCACTTTTTAAAAAGTGACAGTCCAAAGTGGTATGGATTTTTAGAAAAGCCTCAGAAGTGGGTCACTTTAACAAAGGAAATTCCACTGCAAGTGCATCTTGAAAAACATGTACCTGTTATCCTCCAGTATCAAAATAACCAATTTCAAGCACTCGATGAATCTTTTTTATTAAAGTGACTTGAAACTGCTATTATTAGAATGTCATTACAGGAAACTCTAAATGCTGCTGCCAATCATCTAAAGTTCAGCAAAATGGAATCAAAGAACAGCCAGAATGTACTCACCTCAAAACTCACTGTCGAGATGCATGGCAAGGTGTTTATAGTATTTTGAATGAGAATGCCCCCCACCGCCAGACTCATATTTGAATGCTTGGTCCAGAGCTGGAGGAACTGTTTGGAACAGATTAGGAGATGTGGCCTTGTTGGAGGAGGTGTGTCACTGAGGGTGGGCTTTGAGGTTTCAAAACCCCAAGCCATTCACACTTGGTTCCTTCTTTGCCTTGTGTTTATGGATCAGGTATGAACTCTCAGTTACTGCTCCAGCACAAAATCTGCCTGCATGCCTGCTGTCATGTTCCCTGCCATGGTGGCCATGGACTCATCCTCTGAAACTGTAAGCACCCATTACATGCTTTCTTCTTTAAGTTGCCTTGGTCATGGTGTTTTGTCAGAGTAATAGAACAGTAACTAAGACAATGTTCCTTGCCAGTTAACTCCTGAAAATCTTCTGAAGATAATTTATTTTCAAGTTACACCCTGTCAACAAAGTAGTTAACAGAAGAAACAAAAATTAATGGCCTGTGTGGTGGTTTGAAAGAAAATGGCCCCCAAAAGGAGTGGCACTATTAGTTGGTGTGGCCTTGTTGGAGTAGATGTGATCTTGTTGGGGGAAGTATGTTACTGTGGAGGCAGGCTTTGGGGTCTCATATATGCTCAAGCCACACTCAGGGTCTCAGACAACTTCCTGCTGCCTGAAAGCCAAGATCTAGAAAACTTGGCTACCCCTCCAGCACCATGTCTGCCTGCACACCACCATGTAGCAGCACCATGATGATAATCGACAAAATTTCTGATAATATAAGCCACTCCAATGAAAGGCTTTTCATTTATAAGAGTTGCCATGATCATGGTATTTCTTCACAGCAAAAGAAACCCTAAGACAGCCAAGAATGACAAAATTAAACATTATCAATAAACACAAAGACACAGGATGAAAACATTTCCTGGATTATAGGAACTTTTCTTCCCAAAAAACAAAACCAAAAGCCACTGAAGATCTGGCATGGTGGTCTGCATTTTTTATAGCATTCAAGAAGCAGAAAGAGGGGACTCTGTGTGAAATTGAAGCTAGCCTGATCTGAACAGTAAGTTGCAGATCACCCAGGACTGCATAGTAAGGATTTGTGTTTAAAAAAAAAAAGGAAGAAAGAGAAGAAAAAAGAAATGAAGAAAGAAAAAAAGGGAAAACAAATCTACAAAACAGGACTGAATTTCAGGAAGTTGGGAGTGATTATTAGAAGGAAAAAAAATAACAAAATAATCAAAGCTTCTCAAATCCATGTCTAAAATAAATTACCGTAAATTGAAAATGTGTATACCTGTTTTATGACATATCAAATAACCTAGTAATGCAGAAACCTCCCTAATGTTTTACTATTTGGACCATGATTGCAACAATTTTTATGCTTTGCCAGGATCAAACCCAACGGCCGACACTTTATTTCTTCTTCCTTATCAGCAAGCTCCACTCTGTTCTGGGTTATTTTCATCTGCTCTGCAATTGCTTAAGTACTACCTGTCAATAATTTAAGTTATAAAGCCAGGCCACCCAGATTCAAATCCTATCTTTCTTGCCTTTCTCTCTGAGACTCAGTTAGCTAATCCTGTGACTCGGTTGCCTCATCTATAAAATGAGGACAAGAGTATTTACCACATGAAGTTGTTCAGGAATCATCACCTACTCCTTAATAAATCTAGAAAGCCCTGACTTCCACAGGCTTCTTGTCTTTACTTGCAATCACACCATTGCCGCCAGGAACTTCCTTTGGCATCTCACATTTACAATTGTATTATTAGTCTATCTGAGCCCTGCATCTTCTTCTTCCACTAAATTATGTGTGGGCCTCAGTGCCAGGTAACTCTAGATAAATTACCACACTTTCTCATTTTGCTTAAAGCTCACAGTGATCTCTCCAGATGGAACTTATTGAGAACCTGTCTATTGTCTTACAGGTATCAGCAAAATCCAATGTAGCCTTTTATACACTAATTCTAAGATGAAGCAAAAAAGAATAGAAAATTTCAAACAAAGCCTCCAGAAAGCTTGTCAAACTATATAGATCATTCTTCCTCCTACAGTAAAATCCCAGAGATACTACCTCTTGTTCAGTTTACAATGTATTAATTCATATTTCTTTATGTCAACTTTTCCCCTATTTATAGATTTTTATCTCCTCTCAAAGTCCAAATTCTTTGGTAGCTAAATTGTCTTTTGTAACTCCTCTCAAGATAATTAGATAATTCTTCTGTTTAAAAAAAAAACAAAAAAAACAAAAAACAAAAAACATGCCTTTAATCCCAGCACTTAGGAGGCAGAGACAGGCAGATCTCTGAGTTTGAGACCACACTGGTCTACAGAGCAAGTTCCAGGATAGGCAGGGCTACACAGAGAAACCCTATCTTTAATATGTAGAAGAATGAAATTCTCAATGATATGCATATTAATGATATTTAATGCCAGTAGATACCAAGTTAGCAAGGATTAAGCATAAGATTAAAATTTGATGATCAACACAGTTTTTCCCAGTATATTGTTTCCTTTGCTTCTCCACTTCTTTGTTATTGTTATTTGGTTTTTGAGTTTGTTTGTTTGTTTCTTTGTTTGTTTGTTTCTTTGTTTGAAAGATCTTGCTATGTGTTTCCTTTGTTTCTGGAACTCACTATATGGATCAAGCTGTCCTCAGCCTTCAGAGTGCTGGGATTACTGGTGTGAGTCACTCACCCAACCTTCTGCTCCCTCACACTTGACTTCAAAAGCATGGAGAAAGGAAGGACGTCCTGCCATTTGCTCCTAGGCATGGTTTTCTCAAAACTCTAAACCCTTAAGTAATTTAGATGTTTCGAGAATTTGAGATGCAGCAATCTATTTTGCACAAAACAAACACGAGATGTTTTTAATCTCCCCCTACTTAAAGAAGCAGGAGAAGAGGTACCCCTAAATCTCGAGAGAGAGAGAGAGAGAGAGGAAGAGGAGAGGCCACAGAGACAGGCAGAGGCTAAGGAGTCCACCAAGGGAATCTCTAGCTGAGATAGCCAAGGTGCCCTTCTGAAGCCAGACCCAAGGAACAGTGCCTGAGTGCTTCAAAGGCAAACGGAACTATTGCCCCACTCAGGGTTCCAGGACCAAAGAGCTATAGAGTAGGTATGAAGACAGTAATTGGCCCAAACTGTAGTAGGAAGAGCAACGCTAACCTCATTGGAGCTGCTGCAGTTGAGAGAGAGCTGTCTCTCAGGCTTTGCCTGAACACTGGCGTAATCCGGTGAACAGGGGATAAAAGTCCAGGGTGGGACACACGCAGCAGGAGAACTATACACAGGTTTTGGGATTCTTTCTTAGAAAGTTGAAATTATGTTTCTGTATACATATATAAGTGTACTTATGCGCTGTGTTCTTATGTGACACTTCTGTATCCCTGAAACGTGTGTCAGTGCTCTTCTGTAAGATGGAGAGCTGGGACCGTGCAACACCATGAGTGTCAAGCAGATTTCCCTCATTGGTTTTCCACTGGAAATTGAAGAGGCCATTTGCAAATGAGGAGACATTCAAGAAATTAGCATTCATCATTATTTACAAGTAAGTGTCAGAGACTGAATTCAAACTGATATTTCTGTCTCTAAGCCCACCCACCCACACTCCTTCCTACCTCATATTCCATTGTGTGTTATTTGAAAATAAGTATTTCTCATTGCTTACCTACACCCTGTATAAGTTGCTCACCTGATAAACAGATTTCTTTAATAGAATTATTACAATGAAAGCAATAGATGGCTTTGGGTCTGGAAGACAGAATATTCTGGTGAGAAGCTGTAGTTAAACAGGTACAATTAAACGCTAAATATCCACATAAATTATAATATACTTTTTAATAAGCAGTGAGCTTAGACTAGCTATTCAGTTTGATATATTGAAGTAGTTGTTAATTTTTTCCAAAATAATTCTTTTTTAATTATTATTTTATTTTAGTGCTGTGGGATGGTCTGTATGTCAAGTGTGTTGCTGATTGGTCAGTAAATAAATCACTGATTGGCCATTGGCTAGGCAGAAAGTATAGGCGGGACAAGGAAAAGAATTCTGGGAGTGGAAGGCTGAGAGAGGGACACTGCCAGCTGCCATCAGGACAAGGAAGATGTAAAGTACCGGTAAGCCACAAGCCACGTGGCAAAGTAAAGATTAATAGAAATGGGCTAAATATAAGCGTAAGAGCTAGACAATAACAGGCCTGAGCTAATGGCCAAGCAGTTTAAATAATGTAAGAGTCTGTGTGTTTATTTTATAAGTGGGCTCTGAGACTGGCGGGACTTGGTGGTGGGAGCTGGAGAGAAATTCTCCAGCAACAAATGGCGCCCAACGTGGTGGCAAGAGTTTCCACCTAAAAACTGAGAAAAAAGATTCTAAAACGGAGCTAAAAACAGTTCCTAATTGTCTCTCTCAAATAAGCAGCAGCTGCCGGTTTGAGCTACTGGCGGGTTCCTAGCGTGCGCTCTCGACCTGCATTATGGTGGGAATGAGGCCTCTGCAAGTAGCACATTAAACTGTGTGGTGAATTTAGCCTTTGCTAGTACAAAACAAAAAAAGAGGTTTCTGGGCTACACGCTACTTTGGTAAAAGTGTAGACCCACTATTTCTGAGAGTTATGGCTCCCAGAGCTGGCGGAAAGCGGCCCGCCGCCATGTTGGGAAGCTGAAGTGGGCGGAGCCAGCAGCCACTGCGCTGTTTCAGGCTTAGAAGGCTGCAATTTAAAGCAATAGGCTCAAGCTAATATAAAAAAATAAGCCACGTAAAGATGGCTACCACACAGAGAATCTGGATTATGTTCTCTTTGATATTCGTAACTGCAGAAAAACATTTGATTGTAAAAGCTGCTGAGTTATGCCAAAATGTATATTTTAAAGGTACCTTGACTTCAAAATTTGGATATAAGGATATGTTGCTTTGGAAAAGAGTCTCTGCTCTTGTTTCCACAGAAAGCCAGAGACTATGGATTTGTTCCAGATTAAGATACATCAGGTTTGACCAGCCAAGACCCCCTGAAAGGTCTCCAATGACACCATGGCCCAGATGATTCAACATCCAGAATGGTTTCAAGTCAACTGGCTCAGATATACAGCCTCACGGACTACTCCATGATCCTAAAATTTTCTTTCTGTCTCCAGAAGATACAGCGCCCCCCTCCAGCAGGAAGTAGTAAGAGAAGCTACGCCCAAATTCCCAAATATACCAAGCTGGCTTTAGAGATGGAATTGGCTCACTCCCCCTCTAAACCCAGACATATTGCTCAAAAAAAAAAAAATGGTTAAGAGATTCTTGTGTCCCAAATCAGAAGAGGCCTCTGGTGTGGGACAGAGAAAAAACAATATTTTTATTTAAATCAGGTTGATTATAAATACAATCTCTTTCTAAAACAAAAAGGGGGATAGTTTAGATATGATAGGATGAAAGGGTAGATTAATGAACCTACTTTTAAAGAGTAACAACTTGTTTAAAATGTTTTACATTGCTATAGATTTTAGTTTATTGATACAAATTTAAACTTAATTTTGTTATACTGTATATATATTTCTATTCTTGTTTGAGGTATTATGTTTATGTAACTCATTTAAAATTATAATGGATAATTAAAAAATAGATTAATAATTAGTCATCTATGATAATCATATTTGTAGCCATGTTAGTTAACTCTTCTAGGTATACATAGTTATATTTCAGATAGATAGGTAGTCTTCAAACACTTCAAAGACCTACAGAATATGGCATTTAAAATGTTTTAAAAATTTAGACTTTTTGGACAGTGAGACATGTCTGCTCCTGACAGCACCGATTTACTTCAGAGAGGAGGATGGGCATCGAAGACACTCCATACGGAGTTTATCTTCACCTTGACAAAAATAGCCATTTGGGCAAGAAACTGTTCTTGCCTGGACTGCCTGATCAACTGGACATGCAGGACCCATAGAAAGGTGACCACTGAACTTTGCTTGACAAAATGGTCCTTCAGGTTCCTGCTTTGCAGAGAAAACTGCCAGACATTCTACAAGACACAGAAAAAACTGAATAAGAGACTCTAGGCCTATGGGCTGAAGACAGATGCCCCAACTTTACAAGAGAACTTTGAATGACTGTCCAGGCTGCCAGCTGTCTCTGTCTACCCTACAAGACTCCTAAAAGTTGCTTATATCCTTCTCCATTTCTCAGGTAGTACTATATCCTTCTGAGGTCTTTGATGTGGTTAAAGACTAGATACTTACAATTTTCCTTAGTTATAATAAAAGATAAGTTAGATATAAAACCTTAAACTTACAAATATAAGATAGATAGGATCTCTTCTTTAATATTGTAACAGTAATTCTTGCTTGATAATTGTTTTGTTATATATAATTTTACTATGTTAAAGTTAAAACCTTCCTTTTTAAGAAAAGAAAAGGGGAAGTGCTGTGGGATGGTCTGTATGTCAAGTGTGTTGCTGATTGGTCAGTAAATAAATCACTGATTGGCCATTGGCTAGGCAGAAAGTATAGGCGGGACAAGGAAAAGAATTCTGGGAGTGGAAGGCTGAGAGAGGGACACTGCCAGCTGCCATCAGGACAAGGAAGATGTAAAGTACCGGTAAGCCACAAGCCACGTGGCAAAGTAAAGATTAATAGAAATGGGCTAAATATAAGCGTAAGAGCTAGACAATAACAGGCCTGAGCTAATGGCCAAGCAGTTTAAATAATGTAAGAGTCTGTGTGTTTATTTTATAAGTGGGCTCTGAGACTGGCGGGACTTGGTGGTGGGAGCTGGAGAGAAATTCTCCAGCAACATTTTATAATTAATTTAATTTTACATATCAGCCACAGATTCCCCTGTCCTCTCTCCTCCCATCCCCCAGCCTTCCCCCCCCCATCCACCTCCCATTCCCACCTCCTCCAAGGCAAGGTCTCCCCTGGGGATTCAACTCAGCCTGGCAGATTCAGTTGAGGCAGGTCCAGTCCCCTCCTCCCTACACCAAGGCTGAGCAAAATGTCTCAGCATTTTCCAAAAGGTTCCAAAAAGCCAGCTCATGCACTAAGGACAGGTCCCAGTCCCACTGCCTGGGGGCCTCTTAAATAGTTCAAGCTAATCGACTGTCTCACTTATCCAGAGGGCCTGATCCAGTTCCATGGGGGCTCCTCAGTTGTTGGTTCATAGTTCATGTGTTTCCACTAGTTTGGCTATTTGTCCCTATGCTTTTTCCAATCATGGTCTCAATATCTCTTGCTCATATAATCCCTCCTCTCTCTCACCGACTGGACTCCTGGAGCTCCACCTGGGGCTTGGCCATGGATCTCTGCATCTGCATGGTGATTTCTTAGAAAATTGGGAATCAATCTCCCTTGAGACCCAGCTATACCACTCGAGCATATACCTAAGGAATGCTCAATCATACCACAAGGACACATGCTCAACTATGTTCATAGCAGCATTATTTGTAATAGCCAGAACCTGAAAACAACCTAGATGCCCTTCAACTAAAGAATGGATAAATAAAATGTGGTACATATACACAGTGGAGTACTACTCAGCAGAGAAAAACAATGACATCATGAGGTTTGCAGGCAAATGGATGGAACTAGAAAAAATCATCCTGAGTGAGGTAACTCAGACTCAGAAAGACAAACATGGTATGTACTCACTCATAAGTGGATACTAGATGTAAAGCAAAGGATAACCAGACTGCAACTCACAACTCCAGGGAGGCTACCTAGTAAAGAGGACCCCAAGAAAGACACAGGGATCGCCCAGTGACAGAGAAATGGATGAGATCTACATAAGCAAATTGGGGGGAGGGGTAATGGCGGGCAAGGGTCGGGGGAAAGAGAGCTTAGGGGAGCGGGAGGTCTCAGCTGAATCAGGAACAGGGTGGGAGAACAAGGAAAGAGATACCATCATGAATGAAGACCCTATGGGAATAGGAAGAAGCAGAGTGCTAGAGAGGTCCCCAGAAACCCACAAAGGTAACTCCACAATAGACTACTGGCAATGGTCAAGAGAAAGCCTGAGCTGACCTGCTCTGGTGATCGGATGGCCGAACACCCTAACTGTCATGATAGAACCCTCATCCAGTGACTAATGGAAGCAGATCCAAAACAATTCTTTAGGGCCAAAAGTTGCTCTCATGTAGATAATAAACCTTTGTCAATGCAAGAGCTAGCAATTATACCTAAGAGCATGTATAATTAGGTTCCAAAGCAGTCTAGTAACCTCCAACCTTGTAATAGCTTCAATTGCTATTGGTTATGTTGATTCAATTGTTTTTTTTTTTAACTAAAATAAACCTTGGTATTATTTTGAGCAGTGATTTTTCTGGATAAAAACAATGTTCACGGAGGTTTGCCAAGACCAAATAGTTCAAATAGTAAAAGAAACAGAATTCAACCCAAAGTATCCTAGCCACCTGTCTACTAGCATTCCTAATCTGATATTAAATAATGACTAGGAATCAAAGATTTTTGCATAGTAAAACTGGTAAGTTGAAAATATAGGGTGCCAGATAATGAGTTACAATAGCACTGAGTAACTGAGAAGTAAGTTCTTTGTTCATGCAAAAATCACGGGGAACCACATTGGGGTGGTGTGACACTTTCAGCCATCATCTCTAACCAGCTATCATTTGTCTCAGCAGAGTGAGATGAAGCATTTGGCACAGCCACTCTGTCTCACCTGTGGGTGATGTCACAAGAATGGAGAGATAACACGAGAGAAGAGATCTGTGGGAGGACTTTTTCAAAAGCATTGCATTCCTCAATATCAACAGACTGTGTCCAGCAAGGGCATATTTTATTTAACCACTTAACATTTTACTCTAAACTCATAGGCTCATATTGTTAAATAAACTCACAACACTGCACAGTTCATAAATATATTTCCTTGCATGTGCAGTAGACTGTTTAAAGTTAATATACTTGAAAGAAACAATCCTTAACATTTGCTATTGCTTGTTCTCTGCCATCCATATTCAGCAACCAACAAGAACAAAATATAAGCAACCCTGATCTTACTCAAGACAGTCAAATAAATATTAATATTTATTCATAAATATGAAGAGAGGAGGTGTGCCTGAACTGTTGATTGTGTAAATTTATCTTGAGGTACAAATTGGGGTTTCATTTATAATCCTCCATGCAAAGCCCAAGCACTCATTTACTTACATACTCCAACCCTCGCCACCCCAAATACATCCACAGATCCCTGTGTCCTGTGTTCTTACCAGAGTTTTTACAAGTGTATGGGGGGGGAGGGCATGGGGACATTCAGGAACCCCCATAGATGTGGTTGCCAAGCAGATGCTTGAGTTAGAGCTTACGTCTGAGCATGAGTGTTGAACCAGAAATCTACTCCAATAATGAGGCCAAAGTACATTTCCTCTAATCAAGGGAAAACTCTCCAGTTCAAAATCCTGGTCCTTATAGGAAAGAGTTATTTTTTAATATTTTTGGTTTTTATTTGTTTGTTTGTTGTTTTTGGTTTGGGTTTCATTGTTGTTTCTGTTAGGTTTGGGTTTTTTTTTTTAACTCTGTCACTCTATTTGATATCACCCCATGGCTGTGTCAGAATAACTTCTTTCAGACTGCTGGGTATGAAGAAGAAACAGAAATGGCAGCCTGAACCTCTAGAGGGTGGGCAAGAAGAGTCAGCAGGGCTTCACCACCCCAACAGAGGCTTTGGACACGGTGCCACTCTCACTGGTCAGCTATTCCCTGTGGCCAAGACTGACTGCAAGTGTTCTACTCTCCCTCACTGAGAGAACATTCTAGATATGTCATTTATTCAATAAAATACAGAGACAGTGGTTGATGTCAATTACCAAATATCCCTGAGTCTGCTGTCTTCTGGGACACGATTTGCTTTTTCTGGCCTTGTTATCAGAGGGAGGGAGTTAGGTCATGACCCGGATCATAAGTGATGCTTGAGTTTTAGGGGAAAGCAACTCATTATTAGTTCAGCATTCATTCGCTCTCTTTCTTTCAGCAAAGGCGAGCAGTAAAGCCAAGAAGTAAACAGACTGAGGAGCTGTTTGTTACTGCAGCATGGCTCAGCTTTTTGCTTTTTCTTTTTTTCTTTTTTTTTTAATTTTTATTTTGCAATACAATTCAGTTCTACATATCAGCCACGGATTCCCTTGTTCTCTCCCCTCCCGCCCCCCTCAACTTCCCCCCAGCCCGCCCCCCATTCCCATCTTCTCCAGGGCAAAGCCTTCCCCACAGACTGAGATCAACCTGGTAGACTCAGTCCAGGTAGGTCCAGTCCCCTCCTCCCAGGCCGAGCCAAGCGACCCTGCATAGGCCCCAGGTTTCAAACAGCCGACTCATGCAATGAGCACAGGACCCGGTCCCACTGCCTGGATGCCTCCCAAACAGATCAGGCCAATCAACTGTCTCACCCACTCAGAGGGCCTGATCCAGTTGGTGACCCCCTCAGCCATTGGTTCATATTTCATGTGTTTCCGTTCGTTTGGCTATTTGTCCCTGTGCTTTATCCAACCTTGGTCTCAACAATTCTTGCTCATATAAACCCTCCTCATTCTCGCTAATTGGACTCCCAGAGATCCACCCGGGGCCTAGTCATGGATCTCTGCATCCAGATCCCTCAGTAGTTGGATGAGGTTTCTAGGCTCAGCTTTTTCTTATACATTCTATCAAAATGGTCTAAATATTCCTTTATAAGACACTTGGTTACCAAAAGAGTGTTTCGGGTTCTGGAGGTTTTCTTGGATTTGGAACTACGTATCTGTACTTTACTGGGTAAGCATCTTTAATCAGCAAAACTGGAATTAAAAAGTACTCCAAAATCTGCTACATATATTCTATTTCCTATTTCTCCCTCCCTTTATATCTACTCTTCATCTCTCCTAGTCCCCTTTCTACTTTAATGTCATATATAGTAAAATCTATATTTTATGTGCAAGAGAAAGCATGAAATAGTTGGAACAGAAGAAGGAACTACTGGGTCCGGGGACCAGCAAGGAAGAAAGGGGAGGTCCATGGGAAGTGTGATAAGAACCAAGTGTAATGATAAAAGTATAAAAAAGTCAATGAAATCCAATGTTTTGTATGCTAACATTAGTTACAAATATTCCAAAATCTGAAACTTTTTAAGTGCCACCTATGTATCTGACAATAAAATTAGAACAACTGCTGGAAGTACATGTGTGTAATGCATATGTATGCCTCTGTGTATGTGTATATATATGAGTGCCTGTGTGTATATACATGTGTGTGTATATTTTGTGTGTGTGTGTACGTGTGTGTGTGTGTGTGTGTGTGTGTGTGTGTTTGTGGCTCTTGGTCTTCCCTACATAATGATATTGAGAACTACAAAATCAATAAAGCAACAAAACAGGTATTTGCAAACCAAGAGGTAGCAAAACCTGACATGGCTTAATGCAAGATTATTTATAATTATTATCATAGTGTCAATAGTTATTTTTTTCACTGCACAAATGGTACTGCGCAATGAGGTTACAGACCTCATTGGAGGCATTATATACTATATAGGTATGAATTACAATATGACTTTTAAAAAAATGAGACACAGCTAGTCCTAAGAATTCTACATAATGAGCTAAAGACCCATATTTCCACTGATAATACTCAACCATCAGCCCCCACAATTATGTATTGAAATTCCACAGGCAATTAACTAACCTACTCTATGGAGTTCCTGATAGAGCCTATCTACAGTTGGAAAGGCTTCAGACTCTGTGGGTGTGGCACACAGAACAACACACACACACACACACACACACACACACACACACACACACACACACAAAATCATCCCAAGATGTTCACATCCTGATATTTAGAACCTGTAAATACGTCACCATAAGTTGATAAACTTTGCATGCGATGTAGTTGATGACCGGAAGGCAGAACAATCTATCCTAGGTTACTCATCAGCATCAGCATACTCTTTAGGTACTCACAAGCTCAGATAGTCGGGCAGAAACTGAACTGTGAATATAAGCAGAGGTCAGAGAGAAAGAAGATGGTGTGAAGATGCAGCAGCATTGGTTTTAAAGGTGCCAGACAAGCTCTAAAGACTGGAAAAGCAAGAAAATAAAATTTCCCTAGAGCCCTGGAACGAAACTTGGCCAGCCAGCCCCTTTATTCTACCCACAACTGTAAAAAAATAAATGTATGGCATTTTAAGGCACCAAGTTTGGGATGTATTAGTTTTTATGGCAGCAATAGAAAACTAAAGTAGTGGGAAAGGCAGTTAAGTTAGAAACATCAGCTTTCACCTTCTGAGCTCAGCTAGTCCAAGATAACCACAGATTTTTTCCTCAAGTCATGGTAAATCATTTCTCTCTAAAATTTGGATGCCCTTTACCCGGTTTGAAGGAGGGAAAGTTAGATGTGATTTTCTTTTTCATTATTTTTTTTCTTCTTTAATTAGGAAACTTGAAAAACAGGGGTTATATAAAGTGAGGAATATTTTAAACTTTTTGTGATTTAATAATTCAGTCTATTAAAATACTTTGGAGGATACACAATTCAGAAGGTCAGGGAGAATTACGTTCAAATGTAGAAAAGCCAGTAAGTAAGTGATTAATAATACAATAAAGAAACTGTAAAGCTGGGCCAGCAACATTGCTGTCAACCTGAGTTTTACCCCCAGAACTCATACGGTAGAAGTCAACAATAGTTGCCCTCTACACTTCACCCGTGAACTACGGTATGCATAACACACACACACACACACACACACACACACACACACACACACACGTAAATACTTTAATTAAAAAGGAATTATAAAGCTATTGTCTTATTATTATAAGCAGTACAGAATAGTAATTATACTTTTCTAACTCTAAAAATAAAACCATGAGTTTTATTTTGTTTTAAACTCTCCTCAAATTCTGAGTATTGTCATAATTTAATAATACAATGTATCTTACCTGTAACCAGAGGCTTTTCTCTGTCTCACCCCATCCCAGACAGTCCTCTCCCACCTTCCAGTTCCCAAATAACCACTCAGAAGCTTATATTACTTATAAATACTCAGCCAGTACCTCAGGCTTATTACTAGCTAACTCTTCATTTAAATTAACCTATATATCTTATCTATGCTTTGCCACATGGTCTGTGGCTTGTTACCTCATTTTCTACACCTCATGTTTCCTTAGTGGCTGGTAGTCATCTCTTTCGACTCCACCCTTCTCCCTGTATCTCCATTTGGCTTTCCAGCCCAACCTTATTCTGCCTGGCTATAGGCTAAAACAATTTTATTTTCAACCAATGAGAAACACACGTATTAACAGCATACAGAAGGATCCTCTCACAGCATTTCTCACTTTCTGTTTACTCAAAAAGGAAGATTTTAACTTCACCATAGTAAAATTATATACAACAAAAACAGTTATCAAGTAAGAATCAGTTACAATATCCAGTCTATTTCTTTAATTTGACAAAATTAAAGAAAATACTCTATTTATCCTATCTTTGTCAATTTAAAGTCTCATATCTAATTTACCTTTTATCATAACTAAGGTAAACTATAATTATAACTATCTAGTCTTCAACTCCATCAAAGACCCCAGAAGGATATATTACCTGAATAAACAATAAGTGCATTGTAAACAACTTCCAGAACTCTAGAAATGACAGAAACATCTGTCTGCCTGGACAATCAGCCAAAGTTCTTCTGTAATGTTAGAACATCTGTCTTCAACCTGCAGGCCTAGAGTATCTGGCAGACTTTTCAGTGAAGCAGGAAGTTTGAAGAACTGCCCTGTCTTGCATTGGCAAAGTTCATCAGACACTTTCCTCTGTGTCCTGCAGAATGTGTGGCAGTTTTTTCTGTGAAGGAGGAACCCTGAAGGACCATCCTATCTTGTATTGGCAAAGTTCAATGGTCACTTTCTTATGGGTCCTGCATGCCCAGTTTATACAACATACTGTCAAACAGACCAGGCAAGAGCAATTCCTTGCCCAAATGGCTAGCCTTGACTCATTGAAATTAAAGTCCATAAGGAGATTCTTTGGTGCCCATCATCCTCGTTGAAGTAGTTGGTTCTGCCAGGAGCAGACGTGTCTCGTTGAGAAAAGTCTATGTTCTTAAAAAAAATTTAAATGCCATATTCTATAGGTCTTTGAAGTATTTGAATATTACCTATCTAATTGAAATGTATCTTTTCTACCTAGAAAACCTAACTAATATAGCTAGAAGTTTGACTACTATGGATGACTATTAACCTGTATTTTTTAATTATACATTGCGTTTTTAATTAATTTTTTTTATTCATTTTACATACCAACCACAGTTTTCCCTCCTTTCCCTCCTCACAATCTCTCTTTACCTCCCCCAACTCACCCTCATCCACTCCTCAGAAAGGATAAGACCTCTCATGGGGCATCATCAAAGCCTGGTACACTCTGTTGAGGCAGGGCCAAGCCCCTCCCCCCTACATCAAGGCTGAGCAAGGCATCCCACCATATGATATGGGCTTCAAAAAGCCAGCTCATGCATCAGGGATAGATCCTGGTCCCATTGCCAGGGGGGGGTCCCACAAACAGATCAGGCTACAAGACTGTCACCCATATGTAGAGGTCCTAGTTTGGACCCATGCAGGCACCCCAGCTGTCGGTCTGGTGTCCACATACATTACATTTTTAAATGAGCTACATAAACATAACACCTTAAACAAGAGTAGAAATATACATACAGTATAACAAAATTGACTTTTAATTTGTATCAACAAACTAAAATCCATACCAATGTAAAATATTTTTAGATTAACAACTTTTTCTGGATTAAGGTAGACTTAATAATTCACTGTTTTTATCATGATAATCTACCCTTTGCCCCATTATATATTTTCTGTATCTTTTCTGTATCATATCCCCTTTCTTCCTTAGAAAGAGATTGACTATGACCATTAACAATTTATAGTCAACCACCCTTAAATGAAAACAAACATTCATAAACAATATTTTGGGAATTTGGGCATAGTTTTTTAGACTAATTCCTGTTGATTTGGGAGACTGGTAATCTTATGGGAACCCTGAGAAAATTTAGAATTATGGCTAAGTCCTGACTGGGGTATTTTGTGTGGCTGGTCCATCTCAGCCAACAGCCTTAAAGCTGTTTGGGATGCAGAACTCAGAGGAAACTGTAACAGAGGTGTATTGAAACATTGGATCACCTGGGCATTCCATTTTTATTGGTGTATGGCCCCCTTGTTCTGAAAATATATGAACTTTAAAGGTAACATATGTATCCATATTAATATAAATATAAACTGAATATTATACACAAGCCAGCCAAAGATAAATTTTTTGTTTTATGTTTTGAGCAAGTAAAATATATGTCTTGTGTCTTGTCATTACTTTAGGTTTATTTTCCCATGTCTGTAGTCAGGATTTTCATGAGGTCTTCCTCAACCAAACTTGATTTTATTAACTCAGAAGGAACCCACAGTCTCTCACCTTCTGTGGAAACAAAAGCAGAACCTCCCCAAAACTACGTGGAGTGGCCTTAATAATTTCACCAATACTCAAATTTTGAAGTCAAGATATTTTCAAAATATATAGGTTAGCTTAACCTAGCAGTCCCCACAATCAAATGTCTCTCAGCAATTAGCTCATTAACAGTCAAAAAATCCAAAGAAAACCCAATAACATATGTAATACAGAATCTCTGTGTATTTTCCATCCTCATGTGACTCATTTCCTTTATATTACTTTATTCCCCGTTTTAAGAACTTTGTTTTATTATTTTAAATCTATATTTTTAATCTAAGGCTGTATATATCATTTTGTTTCTCTCTTAAGCCTACCCACATCTTTTAAACATACTGTGACCCCTATAGAGGACTTCATGTCTGAATCTGTACCGTGGCCGTGGTTTGTGTGAAGCTGCAGGAACCTGTCACACCATAGCTCTAGCCTGCTTGCTGCCGCTGTGTCTTTGTACCACAGTCCTCAAGAGAGACACAACTAGGAAGCTGTTTTTGGCTCTGTTTATGTGTTCTAGAAACCTTTTTTTAAAGATTTCTCAGACTTCATGTGGATGTATGGGCGGCTCGCTGGAGTGCCATATGTATGTAACCAGAAGTGGAGTGTCTGTCCCAGACGCCCAATTATACCCAGCAGTCACTTCCAAAATTACCATGAGTTTTATTTTGTTTTAAACTCTCCTCAAATTCTGAGTATTTTAATAATTTAATAACCCATTCTATCTTACCATTTCAGCCAGGTGAAATGGACTTCCAGCTTCCATGCCTTGCCTTGTTAATCTGCTTCAGCTTCTACCGGTACCAGTTAAAGGGAAAGCAGAGCTCTCAGAACTACCACACTGACAAAGAACCATTTCCCACGAGTCAGAAGCAGGACGGTTAATCATACATCAGTGTTAAACAACTCTACTTAAAACTATACAAAGGAGTACATCAATCCAGCTCATTTTAATTTTCGCACTTCCTTTTACTCCCATCTAAGTTTACAACTGGTAATTAAAGAGCAACGGCCTTTTCTCAAGTATTGATGGTTTGATTAAGCACATGAACAGTGGAAGTGAGATAGGATGTGTGGTAGAGTGGTAGGAGTCTTATGTGAAGCCTTAGATGTGTCCAGCAATGCACACACACGAAAGCACACACGTGCACATACACACACACACACACACACACACACACACACATACACATATATGCACATGCACAGGCACAGGCACAGGAACATACTTGAGTAGGGATGAAATTACCAGGCAATTTAACTAGAATAAGCAGGACTGACTGATATTCCCATGCAACATAAATCAATTCTAAGCTATTTTATTTCTTGAAAACATCCAAATATGAGATATGGTGGTTCTGCTACCATGATGGCAGCCCCCAAACAAGGTGACAATAAGGACAGTTTCTAACATTTATTGATGGCTAGCATGCGCCAAGACATTTTTCATAAGTTTCACTGTTGGATTTTTTCAGGGGAGGAGGGACATGCAGGATTGAACCCGGAAACTCAAACATGCTAGGCAATTATTCTACCATTTAGCTACAGCCCCAGGCACCTGGTGTGCATGTTCTATTTGAGTCCTGAAAACAATTAATATGCTCTTTCTGTGTTAAAAGAACTGATGCTCACAGAGATAAATATGTCTCAAAGTAACTGGGGTGAAGTAAAGACGGTATTAAAAGCCAGATAATTTAAATGTAGAGTCAAACTATAGCTTACTGAGAATGAGATGAAAGAAAGTATCTAAGACAGTCAGCTGTAGGAAAGAAAGTCATGACAAAAAACACCACATTCAGTTTTCATTCCCACTGCCTTCTGCATTCTCCTCTGTACATCATTGTCTGCCAGGACACAGAAAGACAGTTGTATTATTATGCGACTGAATGACTGGGTTTATCCCTGAGGACTTTCCTCTGAAGATAGGCTCAAAAGAAACAACAGTTTATTTTCATTAGAATGCAGGAGGCGTGCATGATTATATGGTGTGACAGTTTCTAATAACATTTTAAAGCAAGGTGTTACATTAAAATTATTTTTATTGTAATGTCAGGTATTTTCATTGAAGTAAATGGATTTCTAATGTTCCAATTTTTTTCTATTGTTTGTTATGTTATTCAGTTTTGGGTTCTTAAGGCTCCTTTCTAAATAAGACTAGTTATTTAGTATAAATAATTAGATATATTCTTTGTTCATATAGTACTTGATAAAAATCAAAGAACTCTCAAGGTATGTCATTCTATAGATTAGCCAATGTTACCTTGTTAGGCAATAAACGAAGAAGTGAGTGGTTGCATTAAGAGCTGTATTCAAATTCAGAGACTTGCAGAGGTGGAACCAATAGCCAGACCCTGTAACTAGCTACCTATGTTGAAAAATATCCTTCAACTACTGTCTAGAACATTCTCAGCCAAGTGCATTTTCCTGCCCATGCCTCAGGGTTTCTACTTAGGACCTTTCCACCCCTTAACATGCCTGTCCAGTAAAGAAGCCTCAAGCAGTTCTCCCTGGAGCTACAATTTCTCATCTTAACAAAGACTTATTAGATACTTAGAGGGTACAAAGGGGTGAAAATACTGCTCGCTTGAGTACTTGTTTTCTACCAGGATGGAGTAGTCATTAAATGGCATACAGAGCACTATGCTATGTGGAAACTATGACAACCAGGAGTCAGTGACTGGAGAGCCAATGTCCACCCAGACCCTGGAGTAAGCTCAGGCAGAAATTTCTTCCTCAACTACGGTTTCGAGTTGACAGTGATGCGGTGAAGTTGTGTGGAGAATCTGTGTGATGACTGGGATGTGGAGGATGAGGAACACTGTTTAAGACAGAGCCCATGACATAACAGCTGGTTCTTCCCAATCCATCTCTACAAGAAAAGCCAAGATCTCTCACAGCCCCTGCAAACAACAACTTCTGTTTCAATCCCCTCCTATCATTTGTCAGAATTATTAGTGATGACTGTGGAAACGTTCAGTGAAAGCTGAATATAGACATGCAATAATTGCTTTCTTAAAACATTGAGACAAACTTGGGGGAAACACAAGCCATAGGTCACAGCAGTTGTCTCCTTGTTTTAACAAAAGGTCTAGACAAGATTCAGACATGACCATATGCTCACAGTTCATATTAGTAGACTCAGGCAGAAGACTTCCAGCTAACAAAATATGTCTCACCACATGCTATTGTATAAAAAGCAAAGTATCTGGAGTCAGTTGAGCTGGATTTAAAGCCTAGATCTTCTCACTACTTTTATAACTTTGGGGTGTTTTTTTAAAGCCCCACATTTTATTTATTCTCAGCAGTAAACTAAAATTAATACTATCAGACGAACAGAACATTCAGGATTAAAATAAACACATTAAAGTTGCTGATACTAGAGGGGCAAGCTTAATCATTTTGCATTCCTTTCTCCAATCCCTCTTTTCCCACACAAATGGTAAGAAGCATAGCCTTGCTTTTGACTTACCCAGAACAAAAGACAACTGCAAGTACATCCTCCAACCTCCAACAAACCCCAAACACCCTGGGCCTACATGCCTCTATCCAGAAACAAATCTTCCATAAGGATACACACAATTCGTCATTGGGGGATGGAGAGATGGCTCAGGGGTTGAGTACTTGCTCTTCTTGCAGAGCACTCAGGTTCAGACACTAGCAATCACATGGCAACTCACAATGGTCCATAACTTCAGTTCTGAGATCTTCTGGCCATGGACACTGTGTCCATGTATATACATAGTACAGGCAAAGCACTCACATACATAAAGTAAATAAAAAAATCTTAAGAATTCTTGTGTCATGAGCTTTTGTTTAGAGTGGTCTAGACTCTAATCCTTGCATCTTCTTCTGCCAGAAACAGCACTAAAACCAGGCCATGGACCTCCGCTATAAAAGGTAAGATCCCACAACACACATCAGCTAACCAACATGCTTAAATATCCCCACTCTTTCCACTACATACTTCTCTTGGAAAACCTGTGGCCAGATAAATACCCCTTGTGCTTCTTATCACACCAACCGTCACAAAACCAACTGCTGTTGTCACCCAGTCTCCTACTGATCATTTCCTCCAAAAATCTTTCCCTTATGTGGTTGAAGGACCTATTTCAAGCCAGTGCTTACATGTCAGTTAAACTTGGCTTTTGTCTTTTAGGCTGGTAAGTAAGTTTGGGGCTTAGTTTTCTACAAACCTATGTGGAAGTTATGACCCTTCATCTTCATAGCTGTCTGATTGGAAAATGGCTATAGGCTCTTTTACCTGGGTTCCTAGGCTGCCTGACACTAGATATGTGACCCTAATAGAGTTATTTATTATGATAGTATTGGCAAGACTCTATTTACTCATTTTTAAACTGGAAGAGATAATGATAGCTATCTTTTACATTGGTCTAACAATTAAATAAAACAATGTATGAAAAATGCTCTGATCAATGAATGACTTTTAGTAACTATTCCATACATACATTTGGTTATTAACCTAGTTATCCGTATCATCTTTGTCACCATAACTACCACTTGCTCTTGAATTGCTTTTAAATAATTACTCATTTCTTTTTATGAGTATTAGCATTTGCCTCTGTGTATGTATGTATGCTCACCACATATGTGCCTAGTGCCCACAGAGACCAAGAGATCCCCTGGAACAGGAGTTATAAACAGTTGTGAACTACCACATCACTGCTGAGAACTGGACCCTGTTTCTTTACAAGAGCAGCAAAGTGCCCTTAACTGCTGAGCCATCTCTCTAGCCCCTTGAATTTCATTGAAAAGGCGTAGTTTGAGCATACCGTAATATTTGCATATCTCTGGATTTATCTGGGGACAGTAACATGCAGTAGAAATCAAACTACTTAATTTCCCTACGCTTGAGTATTTGCCAGTGCCAATGACTAATTGTCTGGTTTTCCAAACACCAACCAGGTGTTAAACAATTCAATTCAGTTCTGTCACTAATGGCTGAGTTAAAAGATCTCATAGTTTAAGGGCTTACTCTTAAAAGATTCCTCTCCCGCCAGATGCTAGTTCTAAATTCTGGGATAACCCAAACTTTTCATATAACAGCTATTAGGCTGGGATCCCCAGAACTACCTCTCCACTTCAGTAATTGCTAAGATAGCTTACAGAAATCAGAAAGACATGTATGTTTGTGTTTTTTGGTTTATTATATGAAAAGTTACATGAAGAGGTACAGGATTGTCTGTCCCTTGGAGTTATGCCACAGCAACTTCCTAGGATATGTATCAGTTCATGAATCTTGTAAGCATAACCTGCTGTTAATCCATTAATCTCCGTCCTCAACTTTGTCTCAGAGATCAGAGGGTGTAGGATTATTCCAGGCTTCTACTACACTGGGTTTTTCTGGTGATAAGACCCCATCCTGACACTACAGAGAAGCCAACCAGTAGTTGCTTTATAACTAAAGATGCATGCAAGATATTCCAAGGGGTTTAGGAGTCCTGCTTTAGGAACTGGAAAAGAAGCAAATGTTACCAGTGTTTGTCCAAAATAAGGGACAAAAGAGTCATTGTATACTTATCCCACACTTCTAAACCATTGAAGTAGCCAGAAGTTCTACATTGTTTTCTCAAAGCTCTATGAAATTTCTTCGTGAAATAGAGAAAATAACATGCTCAGTTGGGTTAACGTGGCAGTGTTTATTGCCAAGAAGAGCTATGGCCTAGGAAAATGTATAACTGTCCCCATGAGGGTCAAACACACAGTTCCAATTACCTTCACCTCTTAAAGTCAAAAGACAAGTGTATTAGTGAAGTGATGACAAGCATACCCTGTACTCTGATTTATGCTCTATGAAACAATCTCCACATGAAAACTAAAACATGGAGCAACGATAGCAGCTCCTCCCAGAGAACAGCGCATGCATAGAGAGCAAGTAAGCAAACAAAACCAACAGCCTTAGCAGAGGGGCTTCACTCCCACCTCCCACCTCCCACCTCCGTAGTCAGCCAGCTGTTAGACTTTCACCCATTCAAACTGAAGGCTGCACATGAAGCTTCTGGTGTATTTGCTTGTAGGTTTTGTCTTCAAATGCAAATTGCAAGTTTAACTTCATCTACTATAACATTTTACAAGTAACTTTTATCTAATGTAACTATCTCCTTAGTCATAGCAACATTTATCATGCTTAGACAGATGAAACTCTAAAAAATAGCTAGCCAAAAGCCTGCCAGAATGCATTTCACAGAATAAAACTTCATTAAAATCAATCAAAGGATCTAAGGAATCTAAAGCAGGTAAATGAAACTAACACATAAAATTGCTCTGACTTACTTAGCTATTCTACAGTAGTCAATAGAAAAATGCCCAAGGGAGTTATATTATTACAAAGCATCAATACCCAGGATGTGTGTATAATTCAATGTGGATCAAGTTTTATAGACTGTACATCTTTATTTGGTTCATTTCAGAATTATGTTCAAAGTTTTCAACTAATCTATGTTACAAACATCTTCAACAGAGGGAATTAATTGTCCTTACACAGGAGGTCCTATGTACATTTGCAAGCATACTCTTTTTACTTCATAGTGACTAGAAAGAGAAAAGGACAGAGGCAGTTCAACACATGTGACTTCTCAAATGTCTTTTTGAATCCCATATACATCATATGCTGAAGTTTCACATCCTCAGAAATCCTTGCAACCCAGCAATTGGAGAGGGTTGGTAAACCCTGCGAGATGATAAAAAAAAAATACACATCATTATTCCACATCTATTAACTCACTGACCTCCCTCTCTTATATAGGCTTTTGATTATACTTAGGCATCTGGTTTTGTGATTGTCTCTCCTATATCATAATAATTGAAGGTATCTAGGATTCTGAGAAAGGATAATTGCACTTTTACTTAACTTGTGATGGAATTCTGCCTTGTTCAAGATGTCCAATTTTACTTCAAATCAAGCTCTGATATTAAATAGGCCTCTTTGATCTCATTATGTTGATCCAGAAAATAATGGTGCTTGCTCTGCAATGAAAACTAACAAGTTCCATCATTATTTTAAGTTGACTTCAGATCTTTATTTCACACAGAATGGGATGTAAAACAGTGGCAAGATCTACCCTTCCAAGAAAGGATTGCAAAGTATTTCTAAAATAACATCAACCACCAGAACTATTCAAATGGATCAGTCTCCACAGTTTTCCCAGCCAATCACATTTATGTTGAATAACAACTTAGTGACTGGCACCATGAATCTAGGAACTTGGAAACTGTGGGGTTAAGTAGGATGTGTGTGTGTGTGTGTGTGTGTGTGTGTGTGTGTATCCTTGTGTGTGCGTGCACTTATATGTGCAGGTGTGCTTGCCTGTGTGTGCTCAATTGACATTGTAACTTACTCTATCCCTGGAGGTTTCTCACTGAATGTAGAGCTCACTGATTGGCTAAACTGGCTGGCCAGCAAGGGCATCAGGATGTACCTGTCTCCACCCTCACAGTACTGCAATTACAAATGAGCATCTTCATGCTCGGCTTTTAAATGAATGCTACACTTCCAAACTCTTAGAAATATCCCAACGTCCTATTGCAAAATAAATGTTTGATCACCAATTATGCAAACAATATTTATTTTCATGTTGTTCCAAAATTACAAAAAAAATTTAACCATTGCTTTTACTAGAATTTTGTTCTAGTTTTGCTGTGGAAATTGATGATCCAGTTCTTTCAATTGTCATTCATAAAACTTAAAACTTTGGTAATTCGATAAAATAAAAAATAAAAAAGAGCTCCATATTCAAAATTAAACTTTTATCATTTTTTTGATCATTCCTACCAAAGGGTACATGGAAAAAAAGAATCAGTCAATTTCAAAGTCAGGTGTAGCTAGGTGGAGAGAGGAAGTGAGAGGGCAGGCACAGAAAGGCTTATAAGCATGGGTATGCAGGAAGGAGGGCTCTTTGCCTGAGGATTACTAGCGGTAAGAATGTGGCTGTCTTCTTTCTGCTTTGCTGATCTCTCAGTTTTCACCCCAATATCTGGCTCTGGGTTTTTTATTCATAAGACCGTTTAGCAATTTGTCTTACATCTGGCATACAATTGTTCCACCTGTTGACATCCTGGCCTTTTGCTGTGCCAATGAGACGGTCTTTGCCAGTTACTAAAGATGGATTTTAGTTGTTCCAATGCTTTGAGAGGGAAATTATGACCAATAAGCATCCTAATTAGATCAGTCTTTCAGGTTACAGCATTAGTAATTGACCAGTATAAATGGTTAAGAATTAAGGCTTTAAAATGAGATTGCCTGGGTTAGAATCTTACTTTTATCACTTACTCTCTGTGTGACATTGAGAAGTTAATTAAACTTTTATTTTTCTTATCTATAAGACAGGAGTAATAATGGTGTCCATATAAAAAGAGTACTGTGAGGCATAATTGAAATAAAGCACTCAGAACTCTTATAACATTGCCCAACACACAGTATACTTTTGGATATTATTTTGTTACTGTTACTATTATTTTGATAGGATTTTTAATGTTTTGGCCTTAACAACTAAGTTGTAAATTTTAATAATGAAAAGAGAGTCGTTTGATAACAAAATTGGTTAAGAATGAAAATGTTTTCTTTAGAAAATCATTCAAACTTGGTAAGTAGTTCAGTCAAGGATGGAATATGTACATTACAAAGCACTTTAATCATGATGCATGCTAGAAATCAAAAGAAAGATTACTGTGTTCACATTAAAAACCATATACACAAGTCCAAACCAGACAAAATTCCAGCACAGATAAGGGAATTGGACGCAAAGCCGGGAACCTTACCAAGGAACAATTTCCAACTGATAACTGCTGGGAAAGAGAAAATCAGTTTCATCCAGTGGATTAACACAGGGTATTTTAGTCACACGCCAGGGCAGGCCCCATGCCCAGGAGTCCTTGACCAACACAAAATACACTCTGTTTATTGTGTGCTTTTTGTTTGTTTGTTTTTTACTTTGGTATTTTGTTTGTTGGTTTGTTTTGATTTTTGTGGGTTTTGATATTTTCCTTTTCTTTTTGGGGGGAGGAGGACATGACATTTGCTGGGTAGAGAGGTAGGAAGTACCTGGGAGGAGTGTGGAGAGGGGAAAGAATATGATCAAAATAAATTCTATAAAATTTTTTCATTAAAACAATCAAACACACTTCTCTCTAAAGTTGACTGCTTTTTAAACTCCATTTGGGGTAGACATTTAATTTACAGAAACAATTTTCAGTTTGATTCAAAATTCTCCTTTTTCTTATCCCCTCATAGAGAAATTATTCGTATTTTACAAAACTTTCCAGTTCAGAATCAGTCTTTCTAAAATAAGGAAACAACAACACATCTTTATACCAAACAGTGGTTCATATATACTAAGGGCCCCCAACTCGGAGACACCCCTCAGATCATGCCACATCACTGTTATTTCTACTCCTTTCTGCAAATATAACCACTTCTTATAATGGTATGAAAATGTGAACATATCTTCTGGGGATAAATGACTCAGCAGAATCTCCTGGGTATCAATGACTCAGCAGAAAGATTTTTTGACAGATGTTCTTGAAGAAAACGACTTTCTTGGTGCTTTTACTAAACATGTGGACTGATTGGTCCTTTTCTCTAGTGAGCAAATACATGCGTGGATCGCATTTGATATTCACTGGCTGAATCCATGCATTTATGAACTGATGAAATCTTTTCAAAATACTAAGAGGATCTAGCTAAAGCGTAGTTGTTATCTTTGCTCCTGACGATTCTTCCAGGTGAACTGGGACTGAGAATACTTAGGACAAAAGCTGCAGGCTGTGCAGTTGACAATGAAAAACTGTTACTGTAAAAATTCCTGTTAATAAATATTAATAACAAATACCCAGGGATAATATTAAAGATTTTGAAAAGGAAACTATACACATGCACTTTGATAATCCTATTAGTTTCCTATTTTGACAATACGCTCCAAAATAAGTCACATAAAAACTCAATGGCTTACAATCATAGTGAGATATCACTGCACTCACAGGTCTGAGGGATACTAGGTTCCAGTGACTCAGAAAGGCTTGTCTGGATGAGTAGGCCTGCTTCAGGCTGTGGATCAATTAGCCTTTACCTAAGGCTACAGTCTGAGCTTGATCTCAGATACATACATGCAATATAGGCCTAGATTGATGATGCAGCCACTACCTAAGGATCCCAGGAGACAGACATAGAATACAGAATATAATCAGAATTTTTAAAATATGCCCTTTTTAGATACTATAACATTTCATTGACCAAAAAAATTACAAGGCTAAGCTCAACATCAGTGAACCAATTAGAAACGTTCAACCCACATAGATCCTCAGGACCTTCTACCTAGATTTTGCCGGCTCCCATACTGTAGAGCTGAACCACATTGTGTATATCCCTGACAACTGGCTGGGAATCTCTGGAGTGATGCTGTTATCATCTGAGCAAAACCAGATCTGCTCTAAAAGTTTTCAGCCTTAACCCTCGAATTCCAAATTTGATTAAACTTGTAAAGAGCTATTTCAGAGACAACACAAAGCTCCCCTCCTCCCCTCCTTGCTTATTTATCCTCTCCCAGAAGGCCTGATGCTGATTTCCCAGAGTGCATTACTGCTGAGATTTTGTAGGCTAGGAGTACATACAGTCTGCTGCACTGCATGCCTGGATATTTACTATCTTCTTAGGCACTTTATTAACCAACGTTTGAATTTCATTTCTTTTGCTTAGCATCTAACTTAATTTAAACATTCTTCTCATTACAAACTTAATTTAGAAAGTTGTGTGCTACATCTTTCTTTCCAATGTTTGTGGTAAGATTAGTAAGCAAGCTGTTGAGGGAGCTGAGATTATAAACCATGGAACAAAGATCTCAAGTTCATCAAAAGAAAATTGACACATTAAATTTTCTTCTAGTTTTATTTCATTGTGCCTCTGCCATTGCCTCTTTCTGTACATTTAGTCCATTGTAGGAACAGAATAATTGCATCACTTCACCCTGGTCATTAGTGTTATACAGCATTATGTGAAGTCTTTGGAAATTCATGAGGTCATGGCCTGGAACCCTCATGAATGGAAGGAAAACCCAAATAAAAGGTATCCCAGAGAACACTTTCACCCTCTTTTCTGCCACTGGAGGAAAAAAATAAGTCAGTTGTCACCTGTAAGAAAAACTTCATCAAAATCTGACCATGCTGGCGTCAGGTATGTCTCTCAGCTTTGGAACTATGAGAAACAAGTTTGTGTTAGTCATGAGCCAACTAGTCCATGCTACTTTATTCTAAGCAGAACAAACAAAGAGAGCTTGCCACTGTCAATTTCTGAAAAGTTGCTTGGTTTCCCTTCAATTTTTAATTATTCAGCATATTTAATGACATTTAGTAGATGTTTGTCAACTTTTTAATCATCTAACAAAATGTATAGTCCTTATAATGAATCTCATGGCATTCATTAGTGTGCATAAGTAAAGGAAATTAAGCATTTAATCATCAACTCCTTTTTTATTTTTTCTTATAACATGAATTTTTATCTTCATTGACTTCTGTGGATGAAATAAGTACTATGTCTATAATTTTTTTTTGTTTTTGTTAAGATTTATACTTACCCTTAAAAGTTCATACTTTGGTTTGTATCAACTGTAAATTTAAATGTGCACAAAGTACAAGCCAAGAAGTTTTTATGAGTAAGTTTGTATTGTATAGCAGGAGAAAACAACTGATTTTTAACCTTATAACCAGATCCTAGTGATCTACTTGAAAAGATAGCTCTGGTCCATGTGAAATATAAAAGATTTAGAATATAATAATTTTTAAGTGTTTAATCTGTTAGGACTGTGCTTCATAACTCAGCATTTTGATGGGTTGTGGTTTTTCCATAGTAGTCTCCATCTTTTGCATAGAGAAGTTTCCTTGATGATGAATGAAGACTGCACTTATCTTGGATATAAGAACAAATGTTTAGATTGTTGTTAGGGGTTATGCTGGTTTATTAAAGTAATGATTGTAGGTTCTCCTTTGACATCCACAACTTCACTAGCACTGAATAGTAAAATACACCCTCACCTAATGCTCAGGAAACACTGTGGAACTGAGTGCAGAATGATTGTAAGAGCCAGAAGATAGAGTTTGCTCTGAGATTGTATTTCCTAGGGATATCAGAAGCTGAACCAATAAAAATCTCACCAAAATGATGACTCAAACTGAACAAAGATAATACCAATAGACATATCAAGGTAAACAAGGAAAACTCCATGAGGCCTCATCCCTACACAAGGAACTACAGGCAACTAAGGAATCCTAAGAGTGGGAGAAATAGTCTTCTCTAGGGAAGAGCACACCATTTGTTACTAAATACCCAATAGTTAGCCCTAAAAACATAACAGTCTGAACATGTTATTGTGGTGGTATTTTACTTGTACTGAAATGTGATTTTAATTGTATGTTAATAAATAAAGTTGCCTGGGGGTCAGAGCTATTAGAGCCATAGCAAGTGTGTGGCAGCGGTGGCACACGCCTTTAAGGACCTGGACGGTGGTACATACAGGCAGTGACAAGGCAGTCACGTGTTTAGGTTTACAACCAATGAGAAGGAAGAACAGCTAGACTATATAAAGACATACACACAGGAAGTAGGTCCCTTTTCGGAGAGCTCTCTTGACTGAAGAGGATCACTGAAGCAGGAAGGGTGAGGCTCTTAGCTCTGACCTCTTGGCTTTCTTCTCTGAATCAGCTCTGTGTATCTTATTTAATAAGACGGTTGGTAACATCTACATGTTATATTTATGGATACATATATTTGTATATACAAATACATAGATGCATCTAATAATAATAAAAAAGAGGGCATGAATTTGAAAGAGAGGTAAGAAAAGCATATAAGGGGGAACTAGAGAAAGGAAAAGGAAGGGAGAAATGTAATAATAGTATAATATCAAAAACTTTTAAGTAAATAATTTAAAAAGTTAAAAAGCTTGATCTATGAGCATCCAATCTTTCTCTGGTGCCTCTACTACCATCTAAATCAGAGGTTTCAAACATGTGGGTCACAACCCCTTCGTGAGTCAAATGACCCTTTCTCAGCAGTCTCCTAAGACCATCAGAAAACACAGGTATTTGCATGACTATTCATCAACAGTGGCAAAATTAAGTTATGAAGTAGCAAACAAAATAATTTTGTGATTGAGGATTACTACAACATGAGGAACTCTGTTAAAGTGTCGCAGCATTAGCAGGGTTGAGAACCACTGGTCTAAAGTATCCCCATAAGTATGCTATTGTTGCTCTAAAAATTCATTTTGCTTCTTACCATTGTCTTCTCATTTAAATATCATCCTCACCTGATGTAAAATATCTTTAATCAAACTAAAAAACTCACTTTAAAATATGATTAATACCTTAGTCACAGCATTTTACTTCGACTGTTTAACTATTTCATTCATGAGAGGTCAGAAGTTCTTGACTCTCCCCACCTTTAAATTTTAAATATAAATGTATATAAAATAATAATCTGAAAATATCTATTGTGCTGAGAGTATCTAAGATTCAATATGTGTCCTGTTTAGGGACAAATATGAAAAGCAAATGATGATTCCCACCTATAAATCTTTATAACAGAAACATTTGATGCTGATAAGTGCTTCCTTGTATTTACTTTCCACTTTCATATAATCTATTATATGACTTCAAGGATTGTTATTCTTCTCTTGAAATAGAAAGTATTTCCCATAATACTTAATAAATCTTTGCTAAGGCTAAATTCATGTCCACTTCTAACACAAACAGCTGTAACTGTGTGATGAGCAACAGAGACTTCTCCTTATTCTTATTTTCATTTTACATTCTTTTCTTTTTTTGTTGCTGTTTTGTTTTGTTTCTTTTTTATCAAGGCAAGGTTTCTCTATGAAACAGCCTTCACTGTCCTGGAACTCACTTTGTAGACTAGACTGGCCTCAAACTAGACTGGCCTCAAACTCACAGAGATCTGCCTGCCTCCCGAGTGCTGGGATTAAAGGCATGTGCCAGCACCACCTTGCTCATTTTACATTCTTAGAGCAAATATTCAAAAGCTTTTACATCATAAATCATTACATACTCAAATATGAAGTCAAAATAATGAAACTGCCTACATGTGACCAGCTTTGATCTATAAAACTACAAATGTCAATGTCTCAAATTATGATTATTTTTCTATATGGTTCTTTTTCTAGAGTGATATCTCTTTCTAGCCAGTAACCATCCCTGACTCCTATTTGGATAAGGAATACCCACCCATACTGGTCTTTGCACACCAAAGAGCTACATAGAACCATATACCTGAAGCATTCTGTCCTTAACCATCTAGTAAAATGAATATTTAGCAAGAATCTTATGTTATTAATTAGATCATGTAAGTAAGTAAAATTAAGCTTTTAATCTGTGTTTCCTTTTTATTTTTTTATTTTTTCTTATAAGATAAATTTTCATCTTCGTTGGCTCTTCAACAAATACAACAAATGCTGTCATCTCTGCAAATACTTGCTATTTTTTAGTAAAATTAATCACTAGACCTAAAAGTATACCTCCCTGACCTGAGTCACATTAGCTCTGACTTCAAGTTGTTCCTAAAACGTTCTTGCATTGACTAAATGAGAAAATATATATGAAACCCACAATATAGTTCATGTCAAAGAATAAGCTTATAATACATTAACTTATTACTAATACTGTTTCCCAAATAAGCATGTGTGAAAGGTATAAGTGACAACTGATGTGACATTCCACTGGTAGAAATGAGAGGAATTTATCTGCTCACGCTTCCAGGGTGTAGCTCAAAGGACTATGAGTTTTCACAGACAAATGAAGCAAAAATCAATGAAGAAGAGCCATGGCTAGGATACAATGAGAGGCTCTGGAGATGGGGTTGAAAGGGTCATTTCAGATTTTAAAGTAGCAGTTATTATTGATACAAGGTGTTCACACTTCTATCAGTTCTTAGGGCATTTAGAAAGAAATACCTAGCTATCCTGGTAAGAATCCCTTCTCTTAAAGAAGAGAGTGATGTCAGGACCCACTGAAATGCTCTCATCCCTTTTGACCCAACACTACAGAGATTTCACATGTGGGTCCATGGAATTTCAAATTGGCTAATGATCTCATATAATTAAAACTTATGCATTCTAAATTGTGAGCTAAGTGAAGTCTTTCAGGATAGCATTTACAATAACTGGTTTTTTGTGTCTCAATTTATTACATCACTCATATTAACATCCTTAAGCTAGTCATAGGGTGAGGAAGGAAAGGCATGATTCTGGGAAGCACCCTCCACTCACTGAAACTTTGCTTTTCATATTTATAAACTTGAAAGAGAAAAACAGAAGCTATTCCTATCATCATTGAGAGCAGCAATCTATGGGTAAGAAATAATCGCATAGAAGTCAATTGTACGGGCATATCATACCCATTTAGCAAAATAACAGCAGTTACTTCTCCATTGAGGCCTGTGATCTTCTTCTTGTCCATGGGCTAGATATGAAGTACCAGACAAGAATTTCCTCCTGTGGAGGATACTTCAAATCCAAGTACAGCAAACTTGCCACTCTGTTACCAATAGGAACGTCCTGCCTGACCTATCTATACTGTTCTATGCATCACCCACAGTTACATGTGACTGTTGATGACAATTCTTTCCCAGCGGAGGTCTCTCATCACCATGAAGGACTTGAGTGCTAAACAACAGAAGGAATCTTCTAACCCAAGTCCAACTTAATTTCTCTGTCTAATCAAAGTATGTAATGTCCTCAGCAACAGGCTCTTACAGTCTTGTTCTGGTGGGCACTCCACAGCAGTAACAAATGCCTGCATTGCTTTAGGGACCACGGGAAACTCCCTGACAAACAACTCACAGCAAAGTAACTCACACTCATGGCACTGAGAATAAAGAGAATCTTAACTTACTGCTGACAAGAATGCAAACTGGTACAAGAACTATTGAAACAGGGTTGAGTGTCTCAAAAATAAAAATAAAAACAGTTTGGACTTTTCTTGGTCACTTAAAAAAAAAAAAGACTTAAAATTTGACTTCGCCCTACCATCCTTACCAAATCTCCAAAGAGCTCTGTATTTTATAACAGAAAACTTGCACATCTGTGTTTCTTGCTGCTCTATTCATAATAGCAAGGAAAAGGAATCACCCCAGGTTACCATCAACAGATCAATGGTTAAAGAAAATGGGGGTACATACACACAATGGAATTTTATTCAGCTGTAAAGGAAAGTGAAATTATGAAATCTACAGAACTACAAATAGAACTGGAAAACATTACACTAAGTGAAGAAACCCTTATTCAGAAAGACAAACAACTGATCCCTCTCATGTGGATCCCAGCTTCTAATTTTATTATGTTCTTTGGTGTGGCAATGAGTATGGGTAGTAGAGCCTATGAAACTGGAAAGGGACCTGTAGGAGGTGAGGAAGAGGCATTATGTGAGGAGAAGGATATTTAAACGCATGAGATATTGTAATGCCCCAAATTAACCTGTAAGCCTTACCCACCCAAGGATCAGATAACTTCCTGGAATGCTGAGGGTTATAATTCTTGAAAAATAACAACACCTTATGGGAAAATAGCGATGGCCAAATGGTTTTATCCATAAAAGCCCCTACAACACATGTCTTGGGGCCACTCAGCTGAGAATTCCAGGTAGTAGTCCTGACAAAGTCCATCTTGGTCAGTATTTAATTAAAGCTTGCTTCAAATTTAGCTTAAAATGGTGGAGCTTTTCTCTGGTGAATCTCAGGATTATAAATATGACTGAGGCATGGTAGACAATGTGGGTAGAAATGCTTTCACATATTTTAAAAAGAAAACAACTTTCTTTAAAAAAAATGAATTGTCATAATACTTTCTTTTTTGCCAAGGACTGTACTACAAAAATGTTTTAATGC